>NC_057796.1:4372728-4675924 GCF_018294505.1 Triticum aestivum | reverse complement strand
GTGGGTCATCGTGTAAAAGAAAATTTGGGTGATTTGGAGGTGGTGGAAAAAAATCACCGCCGTTCAAAAACTGGCTTAAGTTAGACCCAATGGTCCCTCGGGAATGCCTGATTTTTTCGACCACCTCCAAATCACCTCAATTTTCCAACACATGATCTCTTGCACAAACAAAGCTAGGTTTCGAAGGTTTTATATTTTTTTGATTTTTTTGAATTTATACTGCCCACTAGACTGACTGATCAAAACATCGGTCTATACCTCAAGGGGGCATTGTAAAATATATATTTTCCAAATTTTCTTTCATAGATATGTTTGGCACATGTGGGTCACTGTGTGATAGAAAATTTGGGTGATTTGGAGGTGGTGGAAAAAATCACCTTTGTTCAAAAACTGGCTTAAGTTAAGACCAAATGGTCCCTCCGGAATGCGGTGATTTTTTTGACCACTTCCAAATCACCTCAATTTTCGCACACATATCTCTTGCACAAACAAAGCTAGGTTTCCAAGATTTTATATTTTCTTGAATTTATACTGCCCTCTAGACTGACTGATCAAAACATCGGTCTATACCTCAAGGGGGCATTGTAAAATATGTTTTTTCCAAATTTTCTTTCATTGACATGTTTGGCACATGTGGGTCACCGTGTAAAAGAAAATTTGGGTGATTTGGAAGTGGTGGAAAGAATTACCTTTGTTCAAAAACTGGCTAAAGTTAGACCAAATGGTCCCTCCGGAATGCGGTGATTTTTTCGACCACCTCCAAATCAGCTCAATTTTCGCACACGTGATCTCTTGCACAAACAAAGCTAGGTTTCCAAGATTTTATATTTTATTTGAATTTATACTGCCCTGATCAAAATATCGGTCTATACCTCAAGGGGGCATTGTAAAATATTTTTTTTCCAAATTTTCTTTCATAGACATGTTTGGGACATGTGGGTCACAGTGTAAAACAAAATTTGGGTGATTTGGAGGTGGTGGAAAAAATCACCTCCGTTCAAAAACTGGCTTAAGTTAAATGGTCCCTCCGGAATTCGGTGATTTTATCGACCACCTCCAAATCACCTCAATTTTCGCACACATGATCTCTTGCACAAACAAAGTTGGTTTCCAAGGTTTTATATTTTTTTGAATTATATTTCCCTCTAGACTGATTGATCAAAACATCGGTCTATAACTCAAGGGGGCATTGTAAAATATATTTTTCCATATTTTCTTTCATAGACATGTTTGGCACATGTGGGTCACCGTGTAAAAGAAATTTTGGGTGATTTGGAAGTGGTGGAAAAAATGACATTTGTTCAAAAACTGGCTTAAGTTAGACCAGATGGTCCCTCCGGAATGCGGTGATTTTTTCGACCACCTCCAAATCACCTCAATTTTCGCACACCTGATCTCTTGCACAAACAAAGCTAGGTTTCCAAGGTTTTATTTTTTTGAATTTTTTTGAATCTATACTACCCTCTAGACTGACTGATCAAAACATCGATTTATACCTCAAGGGGCATTGTAAAGTATATTTTTTCCAAATTTTCTTTCATAGACATGTTTGGCAAATGTGGGTCTCCGTGTAAAAGAAAATGTGGGTGGTTTGGAGGTGGTGGAAAAAATCATCTTTGTTCAAAAACTGGCTTAAGTTAGACCAAATGGTCCCTTCGGAATGCGTGATTTTTTCGACCACCTCCAAATCACCTCAATTTTCTAACACATGATCTCTTGCACAAACAAAGCTAGGTTTGCAAGGTTTTATATTTTTTTTTGAATTTTTTTGAATCTATACTGCCCTCTAGACTGACTGATCAAAACATCGATTTATACCTCAAGGGGGCATTGTAAAATATATTTTTTCCAAATTTTCTTTCATAGACATGTTTGGCACATGTGAGTCACCGCGTAAAAGAAAATTTGGGTGATTTGGAGTTGGTGGAAAAAATGACATTTGTTCAAAAACTGGCTTAAGTTAGACCAAATAGTCCCTCCCGAATGCGGTGATTTTTTCGACCACCTCCAAATCACCTCAATTTTCACCCACATGGTCTCTTGCACAAACAAAGCTAGGTTTCTTAATGTGTGTTATTTGACTTATCCAATATTTTTCTTTTATATATTTACAATATTTTAAAAGCAAATATTTTTTCTCTTTTAATTTTATCGTTTAAAATCCAAAAAAATACATCAGTCATCCATGCTATCCAATTGATGAATATACAGGACGAATATGGATGATGAATCATATTAATCCTGCATATCCACCAAATAGAGTGCGAGGAAGACCCAAGCTTGTAATAAGCAAATAGATGAAGTATTTAAGCCGGTGCGGCACTTGCTCGGGGGACGAGGTGGGACTAAACATATTAAGACGTGATCCTGGCACGAGATCGGCGCGACGTGGGCCGACCCGCGCTGAATTTCTTGAATGGGTCGGGCTTTGGGGGAGGAGGCATGCCGGACGTGAGGAAACCTACGTGCATGCATGGCGTCAGTAATCACGCATGCACGAACGAACTCCACAGCAGGCGGATCGCGCGGGATTATCGAACTGGGCCCGACAGGCGTACATGTGCAGGGCCCGCACCTATTCATTCGGTCGGCCTGTCTCCGGTTGACGACAAGCGCGCGTACGATGGCCCTTTCTCGCGCGCTTTGGCGGGGATCCGCCTGCGCTTCGATGCGCCCTGACACCGCACCGATCCTGGAGCAGATCTCGTCAAGTCTGACTCCGCGGATCCCGAGGATGATTTGCCAGCACTTTTGTCACGTTGTGCCACATAAAATGTCTGTTTGGATTATTTCCTGCACCGTTTTGCCGCAAAAAAAATCAGTCGCAGTTGTACATGATCCTGCAGCACCTGTCGGGGTCTTCTACCGTGTACACAAACACATGTGCGGACAGATCAACGGCCAAGTAGCATGAATGTACATAAATGTTCTGAAGTGACTACAGATTTTTTGCACAAAAGGCCTGCTCACTAACAACTACTCCCTCCGTTCGTAAATATAAGTCTTTTTTGAGATTTCAGTATGAAATACGTAAGGAGAAAAATGAGTGAATCTACACTTGAAAATACGTCTACATACATCCATATGTAGTTCATACTACAATATCTTAAAAGACATATATTTAGGAACGGACGGAGTGTACAATTGGGTATAAACACATGCATGTCGCGTCGGAAATGGAAATCACATTCTAGCAAAAATGTTGTTACAAGACCTCCATCGTGAATGAATTGTTCCATAACTGCAAACATTCGTAAAAAAACCAAAATATGTATTAGGACAAACTTAAGTATGATGAAGCCGTAAAATTGATGTAACATGAAGAATACGAACCTCTGAATCCATGTCCGACCACCACTCATAATCATCTTTCGGTGGACAATTATACACCAAATACAAATGACATTTCTTGCGGCCGTTCAGACGGGAAATCATCTTTGCAAAATCACCTGGTCCTGAAATCAAGAACATTCCTTCTGGTAGTTCGCACGCATGCTCAGGTAAGAAGTGGTACAAATCAGAATCCTTTTTATAACCATATCCAGCCACTTCTTTCATGAGAAAATCATAGTCCAATACGCCGGGTTCAAACAATCTCATCTCAATGGGTCTTTCGTCAAAGTATCCTGTCGGGACATGCGAAAGCTCACAATCCATATGAATGAAAAATTCCATTAGCTGCACCTACATAAGAGTATCTCACGTCAAATTTAATACATTGCAATCACCAATGTTCCATAAATAATTTTGGATGTGTGTAGCAACATCGCGACAAAGTTACCTCATTATTATATGGGATGTAATCTTCATCTGCGAGGATTCGGGATTGTTCCGTCACTGGATGCTTAGCCTACGTATGAATCGCCGACATAAACTTACACACTAATTAAATATCGCCATACAAAATGTTGGATGTGAATGTTTACCATGGGTGCGAGGTACTTACAGGGGGAGAATTGAAGACATGTTCTTCGAGTGGAGAACTGTGGAATTCAACGGGTGACACCGACATCACTAGGCCTTTAATGTTTGGAGATTGTGTCGCATAACGCTTCTTGGACTGCATATGAATAGCTTACACAAAGTCACAAAAAAGAACTATTCATACACAATATAGGTCGTGATCTTGACTGAATAGCATCGTTGCAAGGTACTCACAGGGGAAGTACTGAGGACATGCTCTTGCGGTTGACTCCTGTGGCATTGAACGTGGGATTGAAACAACGCACGTTCTTCCAGCATCTTTCCTTCCATCATGACCTGCTCCACCATAGCCTTGTAGTCCATGTCCTTGCGCTCCTGTTGCAGCCTAATGTCCATATTGGCACGTGCCTACAACACATTCGCGTCCATGTTGACATGCTCTGTCTGTATAAGACCGTCGACAACCTTTCGGTCCTTTTGCAATTTAAGCTGCATCTCCTTGTACGCCAGCTGGAATTTCTTTTCCATGACCTTGCGGTCCTGCTTTAACTTCTTTTCCATCTCTTGTCTCATCTGCTTAATCTTTTGAGACATATCAGCACGCTCATCCTTAAGCATCATATCGACATACGCATGTTCTTGTTTGAGTGCCCTGTCCATCTCATCACGTTCGTGTTGGACCTTCGCGTCGATCTCCCGGCGGGCTTCACGCAACAACCTGTCGTACTCCGCATGCTTATTGCCATGCACGTGTGAATCCATTGTGCCTACAACACCAGATAGTAGAATGGAATTAATGAGATCCAGATTCTCAAATATACCGATTCTCACTAAAACATAGGACTATTTAAATAGCTCATAATATAGAATAGCATGGTATGTGTGAGACAAACTGAGTCCTGAATTTCCAGCAAAAGCTCTAATCTCCTAAAATTCGCATTCCAAATTTGGTATGAAAAACCTCATCCAAATCAGTCCTAAATAATCCAGCAACTGCTTCAATAGCACCTCCTTTACTGTAGTATTGAGAACAAGTCTTTGTACGCCACATTTAAGTGGCTAAATCAAACATCATCCAAATCATTCCTACTAATGCAACATAGCCTAAAGGTCTAGTAAAGAAACTCCAACGACAAAAAATATATATATCCATAACTACATCGTATGATTAGGATCCCCTAACAACCAATCGCAAAGCTGTTGCATAAAATTCTTCACTCCAACCTTATGCAAATCATTCATAGTAATCCAGTATAGCAGAAAGGGCTAGAAAATTAGCTCCACCAACATAATATTTCCGTAACCAGATCGTATATGAACTACTGTGAACTTGCAATCACATCTAATCTCATAACGGCCTTTAATCCAAGTAAAGAGAAGCACACACAATCTTGGACCAAAATAGTACCTTCGACGAAAAACTAATCCGCCAGGAATAAATACCAAAGATCTTGCACACAAATATGATATCTCTAATCTCATGAGAACCTCCTTTTTGGTCCAATCAACGGAAAAAAGAATGAACGTTTCAAGAGATGAGAGGATACGTGGAGGATGATACCTTTTTCTTTTTACTCCAGCGTCGGTGTGGGCTTCCACAGAGCGATGGCGCGACTCCCGGCGACGGCTACCTCTGGACACCAAAACTTTCTGGGCGGTTAAGGAAGGAGCGATATGCGGATAGAAAAGATGGGAGGGATATGCGGTACCATGGAAGGGTACATATCTACCGTGATATCTGACGATATATTTACAAGTAATGCGCATGGATGGTCCGTCCGTGATTTTACGGTCGGTTAGTGGGTTGGAAGATTTGTTAGTTAGCCTATTTAGAGGGAGCACGATGCTCTGGTGCTGGTGTTAGGGTTTGTTAGCCCAGCGGAGGAGTCCCTAGTTCTTCTCTTACCCAAAGGATTACGACCATCGTCTGTCATTGCCGCAGTCGTCTCACACCAAATCAACCATGTCGTCATCGAGCTCGATTAGGTGCATGCTGAGGGGCCGATCAGTTGATGTGCCCCTAATCCCTTGCCCCGACTGTGGCGAAACAGTTAGATTCTATCTCTCCAATACCGAAGAGCAGGATGCTTGGGTGTTCTACAAGTGCAAGCACCACATTGTACAATCCCTTTACACTTTGGGTTGACATTTACTGCATGAGTAATTTTTTCTACTATTTTGTTAGTGCTGGTTTGATTTGTGTTCACTTGATTCATAGGATCCATGTGATTTCTGGTGCTGGGAACTAGAGTACGTGGATCATCTTGTTGGTACAAGTGTCCTTGTTGGTGCTTATGCCCTTGATGCAATTGAAGCGGCACAGGATAGAAGGGAAGAGCTACAACGCGCAAAAAAACAGTGGGAAAAGAATGCATGTACCAAGGGTGTCAACATTGGAGGCAGGACAAATTACAGTCAGAGCAATGTGGCAACCATTACGAAGCACCAAGCTTATACGATGTTAGGACTAGGGAGACAAATTGTTTTCATGCTGAAGCTGTTGACGGCTAGTGTAATGGTGTTGTGTGTGTTGTGTGTGATGTTGATTGTGAAGAAGTAATATATTTGTGATCGTATCAAGGCGATTATCATGGTCACATGTAATAACAGCTTAATAAGGAGAGGTGTTCTAACATGATACCTCTCACACCCCCCTCTTTTAACATGACAGGTAAGAGTAAGAAATAAATCTTACACGATGATTGCATGAAATAGTTGTTTTGATTATTTCTTACCTTCTTGATTATTATGAGAAAATAAGGGGCAAGACGGAGCATGTTAAAATTGCTAAAAAAGAATGAATAAACCGAGTTCCAATGAAGGCAATCGAATGGGAAAACGTAAACAACCATTTAAATTCTTGCCCACTATGTTGTGCACGAATGCAAGAGTACCATGAAATAAAAATAAAGTACGTCATTACAGAAATGACTTAAAAATCCCTTAATTTATTTTCGCACACCACGTTTTGCCAAAACTACTCGAGAGGCACATCATGAACATGGGAAACAAACAGATAAATCCCATGATCTCCTAGGTACAGCAACATCAGCGCCTTCTGTCCTAACAGCAAGATTTTTCCTTCTTCATGAACTCGTTCCATTTGTTGACGCAGACACGACCGTCAATATCAAAAATGGTGTATGTACTTGACACAGTACTGTGTGGATGACAAACAATGGTTATGGCACCATATTCCTCCATTTCTTCGGGGACAACACGATTAGGGAGTTTCTGTTTGAAAACAATATTTGTTACATCAACACGTGGCAACTTATAGTTATGTACTAAAGGAAGAACAATTAATTTGGAACAAAGCTAAAAACATACTGAAATGACACAAAGTAAATGAAGAACAGAAAGATGGTTACCGAGAAGTTCTTGTTGCAATCTGACCATGTCAACGTATGGATGAATGCATATGCTCGTCCTTGATCATAGTTTCCAGCATCATGACGCTCCACTAACTTGTCAAGATCCATCACTTGGCGTATGACATACTCCATCATTCTCCAGTTTAAGCTTGTCCCCTCAGTTACAGCGGCATTGTCGATAATATCTCTTTTCTCATAGGACAATTGGTAGTATGCTACAATATTATAACACAGACAATTTAATTTATTATATATGGTATATGATAAAGTTAGAGTAATAAAACTTGCAGGAGCAAAAAAGTATCTTACTTGGATGTATGATAGGCAAATTCCCAGTTGACACAACGCTACTTGCTACTTCTGAATTGTCAGTACTGAACGTAATCTCCTGACCCACATGTAGCGTGTAAACTCTAACAGATTCCTTCCAAGACTCCCTTGAAATGTATGTCAACTCATTGTCATTGGTAATCTCACATGGGAATTCAAACCCCTCATTGGTACTGAAACATGCTTCAAAGTTCCCATATTTTCCCAAGGGCACTCCAAATTTGTGCGTGAAATTGTATCTGTCGTAGCAGGGGATTACCTGAGTAGCATATGTACGATTGTTAATATATATGAACTGCCTGATAATCTAAAGAATTTGTCCAATCATAGATGACTAGCATAATAGTTCACTACTTCTTAGCAGTATTATCATATAACCCCATAGAAGATTTAAATTTACATGCACGTACACAAAACCATTTTATCATCTAAGAAATCAACATGCAATATAACTCTTTTTGCAGTAAACATTACAAACAACTGACTGAGTACAAAGGGTCCGAGTACAATATTCATTCAATATTACTGCCTCCGTCCAAAAATTTGTGGACAAAGAATTGTACATACGGATGTATCTATGCAGAAAAAATGACTAGATACATGCGTATGTACATGAATCTAACACATTAATTATAGATAGGACGGAATACTAAATTTCTCATGATATTTGATACAGGTCATGTAAGACTGGATCTTACTGTCTTGTTTTCAAATCCCGCGCGTAGGGTGACGGTACAAAACTCCCTCATACGATGCTCACCGGGGCACAAACCCATGGTGTCCAAACAAATGCCACACTGCGAATCAAGATCAATCTCATTACTAGTACGTACAGTCTTAAAGATTAGTGCTAGCAGTTGAATTCAGATCTGACAGATTCTATAGTGCAAATACGTACCACGCTGATCTCCTTAACCATTTCCGCTCGAGAGAGGGACGTGAGGAGGAGGGGGCGAAAAGAGCAGTCACTTCCGACCCCTAAGCTGACGATGGAAGCGGTGGCGTCCGGAGATTTCAAAAACCGTGTACGTCCGGCGTCTCCGATCTTATATTTGAGCGGTCGTGGCGGTGGTAGGAGGCCCCGATGCCACGGGTGGTTAGGAGGAAGGCGGTGCAATCATGGGATTTCGGGAGAGGTGGCGTGCGGGAGGTATGGGATCTTTTAACATTTATCATCAAGATTAAAAAAACATTATGTTGTGCTAAAAAATACATTTCATAAGGGTGAACTAGGTTTTTGGTTCCAAACAAGTATGAACGATATATATTTCCAAAATTGGCCTTGTCCATTTTCCAAATAAGTTTCAAAACGATGCATGCCATGACCAATGCAAGCAATCATGCAAAATGGCTTTTAGTTTAGCAAAGTTTTTCATTTTCGGACAAAAATGCCCGAATGTGGCCGCACGGGACAACACTTGCAATCATTGTCGAAAATGGTTCAAACTAGGCATGGAGGCGTACAATGGCCATGAATTGTCACTGCAAAAAAGTTCGGCTGACTTAAGATATGTGAACAAACCATCGAGCATTTTCGGAGGGTGCCAGGCTAGCCCGGAAGGGCAAGTCTGGGAGCACCTCCATGTTAACACCACATACAAATGATTCCAACCTTTTTTCATGCCCTCCCATGAGCAAATCAAGCAAACATGCAAATATGGTTGCAAACTAGCCCCAAAACCAGCAAACATTCTCCACGTATCGGGATTTTTTTTATATCGAAAATGCCCGAAAACTAGCCCCACGTGACATTAGTTGCAAACTTTACTCACAATACTTCAAACTTGGCATGGAGGACTAACATGACCATGAGTTGTTACCCCAAAATTTTTGTGTTGATTTAAGAAAGGTCAACAAACCAGCATGTGTCTTCTCAGAAGATGCCATGTTAGCCCAAAGGAAGGGCGCTTATTGGAGCACCTCCGTGTTCACATATCCACAAATGATGCCAACTTTATTTCATGATCTCCCATGAGAAAATCAATAGTGCATTCACAATGGTTTTTAATTTGGCCAAAATTTATAATCCTTCTGCAATTTTGAAGCAAAAAAGAAACATCGCCTGCATGGTCTACCCCCCTAGCCACACATCGAAAGTAGGGGGCACATGATGCATTACACTTTGTTTGTCTTATGGTGGACCTAGTTGACACACCAAGCCTAGTTGGATCATTGGCCTACACCAGATTCCATGTCGTATGAAAGCTCGGGCACATCAACTGCTCCCGTCTAGAACCTTGGTACTGCACTGTCCACTTTGTGAAGCAAGTACAACATGAAATTTGTGAAATTCCCCCAAGCTTTTGAACTGCATCTCATGACAAAATCAAGCAAGCATGCAAAAATGCTATTCAGTTTACACAAAATTTAGCACGTACGGTAATTTTTTCGGTCATAAATACTCAAAAACTGGACACACGTGAATCATATTGCAAACTTTACAAAAAAAAGGTTCAAACATGGCATGGAGGCCTAACATGGCCTTCAATACTCACCCCAAAAAGTTGGGTTGATTTCATACAGGTCAGGATAGTACTATAGCATCTGCTCTCAAAGGGCGCCTGGCTCGGCCGGAAGGGCTTGTGTCGGTGAACCTCCATGTTCACACCATCTTCATATTTTGTCAAATATATTTCATGGGCTCCAATGACCAAATGAAGCATGCATGCACAATGGTTGTAAGTTTTTACTAGATTTTCCAATTTCTTCAATTTTTCGGTCATACATGCCCGAAAAGTGGCCGCAATTGCCAAAACATGCAACTTTTGATGAAACTAATTTTAATGTTGTCCTGTAAGCCTGTAATGTAACATTTTCCATTGCATGTCATAAGTTGGGTACATTACACATGAAGCATGATCTACTTGGTTTGTACATTCGATAGTGTAGCACGAAGGTTCTTGACGGAGGCAGTGCGTGTACCGCATCGACTCCATGGATGGAATCCAGTTTGAACCAATGTTCACACTTGGTATGGTGTCAATTAGGTCCACCCTTAGGCAAAGAAGCTTGAAGGCATCATGTGTTACCACTTTCGATGGTTGTCTAGGGGGGTAGACTGGGAGGACATGAAAAAATCATGAAAATCATGTGTAACCTTGAACACACTGTGCATGCATGCTTGATTTGGTTCATGGGATGGCATCAAAATAACTTGGAATCCTATGTAGATGGTGTATTGAAAGGATGTGGCCCGAGAAGGGCCCTTCCGGGCTATCCTTGTACCCTCCAAAAGCACATGTTGGTTTATTGACCTATATTAAATGACCGCCAAGTTTGTAGGGTTACAATCCATGGCCATGTTAGGGATACATATGGCAAGTTTGAACCATTTTCATCTAAATTTGCAAGTTTTTTCATCTGTAAATCTTAGTCTAAACTGAGAAGCATTTCGCATGGCAGCTTGTTTTGGTCATGGGATTCCATGGGAAATAGTAGACATCATTTTGTATTGTAAATGATCTAGTAAACATGGGGGTGCCCCCAAACACGCCCTTGCGGCCTTGACTGGCACCCTCCGAAATCACATGCTGGTTTGTTGACCTACCTGAAATCAACCCAACTTTGCAGGGTTGCAAGCCATACGTTCAAGTTTCAACCATTTTCAGCAAAGTTGCAAGTTTTGTCACGTAAGGCCAATATTCGGGCATTTCAGAACAAACAACATATTTTACCACTTATGCATTCTGATACTAAAAAAATGCATTGCTTTCTTGATGGCACATTTGTTTTTTCTGCGGAACATTACATTTGTTTTGGCCAATTACATGCTAATGTTTCAACCTCCCATAACTCATGCCGCCCAGATCTCCCGAAATGCCACGATTACAGCTCCTCCCTCGTAACCACCCGCGGCATCCAGGTCCCGTACCACCTCCCACGACCGCTGCAAGATCAGATTGTAGCCGCCGCCCGCCGCCCACCGCCCACCGGGAACGTCACCTGAGGGGTCGGACGACAGTGGTGTTGTCGCCGCCTCCTACGCACGTCAACGTGCCGCTGCTCCTGTTGCTGCCATCGTGCGCCACACATCCACATCTAGTGTGGGACGAGCTATCCGCATGGAGCATTGGGCCGCCACCGTCGACGACGGAAGGTTACGTAATCATAGCTCTTTTTAATCTTTCTCAGACATGCACGTCTACTAGTAAAGCCCTAATAGGTTTCCCACAAGTTATTCCAGTCGTCAAGATTACCTGATCATAGCTCTCATTAATAACTATCTTGTAATCAATGTTGGCACACTACACGAACGTCCGAAGAGGTAATACCACAACAAGGGTATCTCTTTCATGAAATAACACGTTGTATGTTTATGCAATCCCAAAACCCTAGTTGAACTGTCCCAATGTTATGCATGAATCTGTAGTGTGCTTAAAGTTACATGTAGTTCATATTATTTAATAAACTCATCCATGCCTGCGTATAAGATTTTATTTTTGTTACACATTTCTCAACGTGAAGGTCAAATAAATTGAACCGGTTTTGCTTCTGTTCCATAGGTGCCAGTAAAATGGAAACTACTGTTAAAAGTGCTGCTAATGGAGAAAAACACATCTCCAAAATGACCGATGAGGTACGTAGTTGACATTTCGTTTGAAAAATGTACTTGCACACACTTCTTTCATACTCGATAAAATCTATTGCCACTTCTGCAGGAACTCTTTGCGAAGCACGGCCATATGAAGTTAGTGTGCTTACCGTCAAGGCTCGCCAAAGTCATGAAATCGTTGTCAGCAAAACACATAGAGAAAATCATAAGCGATACCGGTCTTGGGTGTCTAAACAAGGTTCATGAATTTAAACTCCGGCGCATTATGTTGATAAGACTAGCAAAGAGCTTCGATAGTGAGACATCGTCCATTACCATAGGTAAAATACCCATTCCCAGAAGACGTGCACCATATATTTGGCCTTGCGATAGAAGGGGAGGATATTGATGAAAAGCTGCAAAGCACACCGGATCCAAATTTGTTTAACACATTTCAAAACAATGGGAGCATTGATCTGGCTAACCTTGAGAGAGAGATCTTAAGTTCCAAAACTCCGGACAATGATTTCCTGGCGCGGTTCGTTTATTCGCTATTGGCACAGTTTTAGCACCAACAACACAATGTTATGTCGACGCGAAATATCTTAAACTTGTTGCAGATATTAAAAGCCTTCGGAGATTGAACTGGGGATGTTTCACAATGAAACACTTGTTCAGGTGCATACAGAAATTTAACTCTCTTGATCAAGTATCTCTATAGGGAAATCGACCTCTGCTTCAGGTTAGTGCAACATCACTAGTTAACATTCTACAATTTTTTTCTTTTCTATATCTCTCTATATTGACGAAGTAATTTATTGTGAAGATTCGGTACTGGGAGCACCTGCATTCCGGAAAATTGATGTATACTCCTATACCCCCACCATTGGTCGCACGATGGGACGAATGCACGTGCATAATAAGAGCAGAAGCTTACACCTCTGGAGGTCTTCATAAAGGACTGGTGTGTTTGTAGATTTGACCCATGTATATATCCGGTTATTTATTTTCTACTACTGATTCATTGTACCAGATTCAAAGGTTGTGATGGAAATTTGTGCTCGACAACCAGAGGCCAACAATAGAAAGGATCCAGGAAGCAAAAAATCTGTACATGTGGATGAAGGTGATTCATCTCGAGCACAATCACAAGGTTAGAATATGAGTAGCCACCAAGTAAGCCCAACAAAGACAATTTTCATTTTCCAAGATCAGTAAAAGGTCACATCAAAACTCATTCATTTTTCTTTGTTCTGAACGGGGTGTTATTTCAATTGCACAGGTGGAAATGATAGTTGCAGCCCTGAATGCACGTTGTGTTGAACAAGAAAAGAAGATAGGCAGACAGTTAATGGAATTTCAGCATAGATTTGACGCGAAATTCCTCACCTTGAGCGAAGAGTTAATCGACATTAAGAGTAAATCTGGCAATGATCCTAGGGTCTCGCTGCTCGAGGACGAAATTAAGGACTTAAGGAGGTAACTGAAGGTATGTCATGTTGTGCATTATTTATTGTTATGAATATGTTCGTCCATATTCATTATTGTTATAATTGTTACAGGAATTAAAAAACCAAACTAAAATCAGCCGACAATCCGAGTTACAGACAGCACGCGTCGAGGTAAAAATTATGGCCCACCACATAAGTAGTATTACCAAACTAATTATAATTGACCATTTTTTGTTGTTGTAGGAACAAGTCAATGTGTGCAGTGATCCCTTCATGGCGACTCCTAAGTTCGACGCATCCACGCCACGTACTTCGACTCCAACACCAAGTGCCAGACACGTCATGCCAAACAAGGACGATCCTCGAATCACACCGTTGAAGCCTCTGTTTGATAATGATTACGTGCTCACCGCTGAGGACAAAGAGGCAACCATTTTCATCCGGGGAACACACGGCCCTGTTGAAGTCGTTCAAATCGGAGATATTCCCCTAAGAGTGGAACAACTGAAGCAAATTTACGATAAACAATACATATGTGGTGATGTAAGCCCCTTGTACTCCATTGTACATCAACTATTTGAACTGTTGGCACATCATTATATGATTACAGATTTTGGCAGGTTCTTATGGCGTATGCTCACATCAGTGGAGTTGAGACTGATACTACCTCAGTCATATCCCCCAATGAAACCAGAAAGCTTTTAGAAACAAAAGGGGTTATTCCAAAGGGCCGTGGAAGCTCGTGGGTTCAGCGTGTTGCAAATAAATTTTTAGGACGCCGGAAGGTACCCGTTGTCCTCAGTTTCATATATCGTAATATATAGTGTAGATGAAATATTTCAGGGGTCCCCCGAACCATAATTGTTACCTTATCTACATTGTTCTGTGGAATGAGTCCTCTTTGACTTTATGGCAGGTGCACATCCCGTTGAATGTGCATGATAACCACTGGATGGCAATGGTGTTCAATTTCGACAAAGAAGATATTCAAATCCAAAACTCCTTGAAAAATCATTTTGACGAGTCCAAGGAAACTGCTCTTGTAAGCTTTATATTGCTGCATCTTTACCGTCGCATGGCACATGAACTCCAAATCACCGTAACCCTTTGTAATACTCGTATTATGATAGGTGGAGTCGATTCAGGCCTGCATGGACACAGTGGTGAAGGATGGCTTGGTAACACCAAGTAAGCCCATCAAATTTACCGACTGGAAAGTAGTACGCTATGACAACATACCGCAACAGAATGACGGGTACGTACGACCTCCTAAACTATTCTTCACCGACACGTCCAAGTTTACTAAAACCTATACTAAACACTGCAGGCATTCATGTGCATTTTTCACACTGAAGTACATGTTGACATGGAACGGTGAAAAATTTACCGACAAAGTGGAGCAGGTGAGTCAAACACTATATTTAATTTTAGAATATCTTATGACTGAATGTTGTGCTGACATATGTGTCGCTTATCAAATTTAGTCACAGATGGATATTTTCAGCTGGAAAATAGTTTCAAGCTTGCTGCGTTCAGATTGCAATGGTCTTCGCATGGAAACATACAAGTACCCCATAACGGTTAGCGAAAAAGCACGGATATTTTATTTTATTCACATGTGTCATGATGCTACCGAATGCACTGATGTCCGCTGTACAGGCGGAGACGTATGAAGCCCATGCTGCATCGCAACCTATGGGTTCAGAAGATGATGTCCAAGAAGTTATCGGTACTGTTGAGTGCAAGAAATCAGACACGTCGAGCTCCCCAAAGGATCCCGACACCCCGAGCTCCCCAAAAAGGCGGAGAGCACGTGGACGCCCGAGGAAGTTTTTCGATGAAGAGCAAGCTAAAAAATAAAAACTATAGAAGAGCTCAAACTGAAATTTGATAGCAAGACCATTGCTAAACAAGTGTCTTCGATATCAGTACGACCACGCAGACCATCAGCAGCTATATTGAGCCCATTCAAGACATCCAAATGGTAGTTTAGGTACTGGGTAGCAATGTAGTTAGCACTACTTATGATACATTTGTCATTTACGATTTGGTGATCGTACTTTATCAAACGTGCATCGACGAGCGGTGAAAGATGGCTTGCTAACACCAGCTAAGACCGTAACAAAGTAGGGTATGATAACATACCACAATATAGCAATCTCTGATTTCGCAGTACATACTTTTGGCAATCACGAACATTATATACTTTTGGGAATTAGGGATACATGCTCAGTTCTTTTGGTTGAACTGCCAATAGGTCATTCTACCAGTCATTTGCATGATGTACTTTGGCAATATCTTATACAACCTAAGTGCATGTCAAAAAGTGGCAATAGGTACTTTTGGCAATCATGTGCATGCTACATTTCTGGCAATTACTAATGCATGCTCATTTGTTTTGCTTCAAATGGCAGTATGTACTCCTGGCAAACATTTGTGTGCTCTACTTTTGGCAGCTATTAATACAAGCTCATTTATAATGGTTTAACTGTCCATACAAATAACTTGAATGTCATTATTTGTAAACATACCAAATAACTAACAACTAAATAAATGTACTATTTACTAGGTCTCAACAGATTTGGTAATCAGATTGAAAATAAGATGCATAGTCCACTTCATTATATGGAAATCATGAAGCAGATAGAAAAAGTTTGCACTGTTAAGGTATGAAAGATTCTATAAGAAAGGAGAAAATGTGGTATCAGCTTTGTGCATATGGAGCATTATGATTACGCTTAGTAATGAAAAATTCTATATAGTAAGAATGCAATAGAAAATCTTGTTGCTAGAAATGTACTGTTGCATGGACTTGGCATGCATGATTACTGATGTGGCATAGTTTCATGGATTGATTTTTGCAAGAGAAGAACTAATCCATGTTTGTTGTTAATGGCAGGCAGTGGCCGTATATTGTTACTGCATGCATCTGTACTGACCAGATGCATGACTTGATGATGTGGCCCAGTTTCATGCATACCAAAATTCAGATAATGGGTTGCCACTATTGAAGAACGGAGCATAGTTTCATGAATAGCAAAACCAGATAATGGATTTCACAATTGAGGAACAGAGCATAGTTGTAACAGGGGTTCTAATGATTTAAACTCTCATCATTGATAGTCTTGTTGGTACTAGCGAGGCACACGTGCATTGGGCGTGAAAGCAACAGTTAATGTCAATTATTTCAGATGAATTTTACATTGCTATGCTACTGTAGCAATGGATTTTTTTGTGTGTGTTTTCTTTAATAAAGTGATAATGTAAGTGCACCACGGGAAAAAAATCCCACATCAGCACCCAACTAGAACTGTGCAAAATTTACAAATAGGTACTCCAGAAATAATTCTCATTGTTTCTGGGCCCACAGAAATGAACTATTGACAGTTTATTTTTGTTCCCACATAACATGTTGGCACACAAGAGCATGCACCAAACTTGTTCTCCTTCGACACACAGACGCTATAACGACGGACATGTACCAGTAATATTCACACCGCACGTGTCCATACGATCTTGACCAAAACGCAACAACATTGGCATCATTGGACTCGCACATGCCTTAAGGGGTCCAAATCATTCAGCAATTCTTCTAGTCACGTTCCACTCCAAGATGCGACAATGGACCGACATGTATCAATCTTGATCTATTTGCACAAATAATTGGTATAAGGGCCAGATGCACCAATAGATGTCACAATGCACTGACACATGTCACTTGGGCCAACACGCACCATGCCCACAAACAAGGAACAAATAAGCCTATAGGATCGACATGCACCGATAAACTACGTCTCAACATGCAACAACTTTTTGTAGTCACATTGCATGCACATTGCATACCAAGACATGCCAACGGCCCGTCATGTAGCAATCTTCATGTGATTTCACTAATCATGGTCTCTTTGGCCTAACGGATGCCATAAAGGGCCAAATGCACCAATATTGACACGTTGCACTTAAGCGTGCCACTTGGGCCAACATGGATCATGGTTTCTTTACTAGCAAGGATCACATAAGCCATTATATAGTGTTGGTACCCTAGCTAATAACAACATATATCAACATTGGTCCTAGTTGCAGCTACATAGGACCACTTATGCCACACATGGAGCACAGCCTCGGTGCATGGTTTTTTTTCCGTGCGTCTGTGTCTGTAGAAATGTCTTAAGGAGAGGCAAATTGGTTCTGCCGAACACACTGCATCAGCCGAACTGGCTAGACCCTTTACCTCACACTCGCATGGCCCTGGTTCGAATCCCCGTGAGGCAGTTGGAAATGCCAATTTTTTTCTATGGGTACTGACACGTGGGGTCCCCTTGTCATCCACACAAACGCGCCACCACATGTACCACATTTGTCTAAGTGCACCTACTACTCCACATCATTTTCAACTTCTTCGTCCCCTTCTCGACAAGCGCCGCCGCCGCCATCTCCCGACGACGCCTCTCTTCGCCGCTGGATCTGCGCGGCCGCCTCCAACTCCGGCAAGTACGTGAGATCTCCCCTCATCCCCCTCGCGAATCTTCTTCCCTTCCCCAACCGCGTGCGTCTCCCTCTGAACGCGGATCTGATCCAGAAATTTTATTTGATACATGCGGTAGATGATTTGTTGATGGATATGATGGTTCTTTCATAGATTGATGGATGTCGTAGTGTAGGATCTGAGCCGTACCAGGGAAAAGAGAGGCCCTGTGCAAATCAAAATGAGGCCCTATGTGTGAAAAAATAAATCAAAATAATTCATCCGTTCTTCACTATAGTATGTAGTACTGACATTGGATTGGATTGGATTGGGAATTATTAGGTAGATGATACTGGCATTGCCATTGTCATTGGCTTTGCTTTTTTAGGTAGATGATAGTAAACAGATTTAATAGGTATTGCATTTTAGGTTATCACTATGATTTATTATATGTATGATCTTTGTATTGTACTATGGTAGCGTACAATTCAACTTAGAATTCAACATGTTCTGTGTAGAATGGAGGAAGCACCATGTGGACGGTGCAAGTCACGGTGCCGGACCAGCCTTTGTACTACCACGTTGTTCGGCATCTACTTCCAACCAACTTTTGTTTTTGCAGCGGTAACAATTTACATGAACCTTCTGACAGTTCATTATTATTGTTTTTTTTCTATTTCCACTAGTGAATTGTGTATGTTATTTTTTTTTCTTGCACAGATCGTCCCATGCAATGTGAGATTGGCACTCAATGAGCTCGTCGGAGACACCGTGACCTTCGATGCTCTTGGGGCGTCGTACACTATGTAGGTCGATAAGGGGCGAACGATAACCCAGATTGGAGGAGATGAATGGGATCGTTTCATCGCCCGCTTGCGTCTTAGTGGGGGTGAACGGGTCATCTTCTCCTTAAGAGGAGAAAGGCCCAGGATTTCTGTTGTCTATCTGAATTTTATTGCCGATAGTGAGGATGAAGTTCATGAGGAGGACGATGGTGAGGATTCAGATGATGATGAGAACCCATTTGATGAAGCCCTGTATGCCCAAGGAGTGTGGCTGAGCGACGAGGAAACGGGCAACCTCTGGGACATGCTTCCGCTACGTGAAGACTATCTCGGGATGCCATTCGTGACCCGCCTCACAAGGACGAATGTTAAACAGCATGTCATGGTATGTTACTTAGTGTGTTAATTACATAATATGCATGCTTAATTAGTGTAGTAGTTGATATGATATGCATGTTGTAGTACTGTGATGATATGCCTAGTGTAGAATTCATTTAGTGCAGAATTTTATGGTATGCATGTGTTGTAGTAATGCGATATATGCTTATGTAGTGTAGTAATATGCGATGATATGCTTAGTGAACGTAGTAATCTAATGATATGCTTAATTACTGTAGCAATTTGATGATTAGCGTGTAGTGTAGTGATGTGATGTGACATATGTGTCTTGAAGTGTATGGTTTGTTGATAATTGCACATGACATGCTCATATATCATATCAACTGTTTTCAGAAATTACCTAAGAGGTTATCTGATAGCTGTGGCATCGAGCCATATGAAGAAGGCATGGCTTCTGGACAAAGCCTTACCAGAACGGGCTCCATCACCACCTGTGCCTACGCAGTGGACACGGACGGTCGCACTATCTTCAACCGGGCGGGGTGGAAGAAGTTCCTTCATGGCAAGAATCTTCGGGTAGGTCAGGGCATCCTACTCACTGTTGCGAACACCCATCGCTGGGACTTGAGGATGATGATCACCATCAACCTCATTTAGAACTGGCTGGGCCATGTTTTGATGTGTAAAGAACTTGGTATGTTAGCTCCTGTTTCCGTGTACTTGCCGTGTATTACCATACCTATCTATATATATATCTACGTTCAGTAAATGGGCCATGTATCGATGTGAAATGAACTTGTTATGTTTGGGGCTTGTTTTGAGACTTCCTTGAACTTGAATCTGTCTTGACTTGTTGTTGGATGCTTGGTGCTGTTGCTTTATAGTATAAAGCTGGGGGGGTTGGGGGACCCTTTTTCGTAGGTTCAGTTAATGGAGTTTAGCTCTAATTGTACTAATTGTTTTCTTTTCCATACAATTCTGAACCCAAACTACACATGGCACAACCTTCTGTGATTAGTTCCTTTGATAACTATAGTACTCCCTCTGTAAACTAATAAAAGAGCGTTTAGATTACTAAAATAGTGATCTAAACGCTCTTATATTAGTTTACGGAGGGATTATTGAAGAGCAGCCGCAGAGTTCCATTCACAATTTAATTGAATTTTTGTTTTGATGGATAAACAAAATAGAAAGCTAGCAAACTTATTTAACGAGATAAGCAAACTATGTACTTGATGACATAAGCAAACTTGTTCAACCCTGACAAACAAGACATAAACAAACTAGTTCAACTTTGACACACATGACATAAACAAGCTCGTTTAACCCAAGAAAAGCAAACTACAAATTACAAACAACAAGATAAAGGACAAGCACAAGCGCAAGCAACACGAAGACAGACTTTGGTGTCTCCTCATCCCGCATAGTGGAAGTGGTAGTAGGGGTCCTCTTCCTGCTCTTTTGAAATTTCTAGCCTATTTTGATGTTGTTGATTATCTTCCACGACGTGTAGGTGGCGTACGCATCTATTGCTGCGTACTCGATGCGGTAATCTGGCAGTGGGCTGTCCCCCCACAGTTTATGGTATGCCTTCTTGTCGATCTTCTTCTTCATCTTGCTGTAGAATGGGTACATCAGCCAAGGAGTCGTACTGTTTTCTATTGTATGGAACTCTCCAGTTGCGCTGAATGTCGATATGCTTGTTGGGGTTTATCTCTAAACCAGACATCTTCAGCTTGTCCTTGTCATTTTGAATGCTAAAACCGGCAAAGGTGAACAACTTCTCCTCTTGTAGGAACGCTTTAAGGAGCTTTGGCCTGCTAGGGGAGAGACAAGTGATGAATACATGGAGTACTAGTGTTTGTTTTTCAAGATTTAATCTTGTGTTTTTTACGGTTTACAAGTGATGAATACATGGAGTAGATGCTTATACAGTATAAGTCATGGATGAATGTAGTTCAGAAACTAGTACACAAAGTTCTGAAATTAAAATCAAGTACACCATCTTATTTTTCTTTTTGGAATATATAGTTGAGTCAATGATCTATTTTCTTTCTTAGTGCCAGTTTAGTTTTATTTTGTTGAATAAAATAACATATAGCTTTGCTTCACCAAGTTCTTAAGTGTTTTTGGTGGTGAAAATAACACCAGACCAAGTTTAGAAACTACTTCACTACATGAAGTTCAGAAACTACACTAATGAATCAAGATAAGAAAATACACTGGTACATCAAGGTCACAAATTAATCTTGTGCAACAATTTCAGATACTAATCAAGTGCATCAGGTTCCAAATATACTCTAGTGCATCTACTTTGAGGAACTGCACTAGTGCATCCATTTTCACAAACTACACTAGTACATCTAGTTGGAAACTAGTCAAATGAACATTCAGGGAGCAGTATTGATGAATGGAAGAGGGTGAATGAATAGGATTTTTCACCCTTTTGTGGCTGCAGTGATGTGGTACACGAGGCAGAGACCCTCCGTGCTTAACTGCAGAACTGCTGCCATCTGTGGAGGTTCATCTTCTTTGGTGAACTCCACATCAACGCCGATGATGTGGGGATACGAGCCGCAGGCGCTCCTCCTGATCCTACCGATAATCTCGTCCGCCTTGTCTGGTACGTTGGTACAGACGACCTCCAGCGTCTCCATGCCGTGGAGATCAACCCCTTTGAGGGTTACGGTGTACTCGCGCTTCTTACCGGGAATGTGAACGACGTCGAGGTTGTCGCTCTGGTCGGACGTCTGGCCACAATGACGCTTGCAGACGCTTCCTCCGCCATTGCCCTCCTCGTGCGACTATGGAGGTTTGTGGGTTGTGGGTTGTTTGTAGAAGAGATGGAAGCGACAATGGAGGTTCTCGGAATGAGGCAGTGATGTAGTCGATTTGGGGCTTTTCACGCCTAGGATGGGGACGTGGGGGAGGCGGTTCGTCTAGGACGTGGGGGTAGTGGCGGGGCGCAGTTGCAGTCCGTCGTGGCAACCGCGCTCTATGTGCACTGCTGGGTGCGTGTGCGTCTGAGTTTAGTCCCACCACGGGCCTGCATCCTGGCCCATATCACTGGGTTTGTAGTCGTATGCGGGTCGTGCTGTGTGAAATATCATGTTAGGTAGGTGTGATTTTTTTCTATCAAATCTTTTTTTTGCCTATGTGACATGTTGACTTATACTAAAATAACACTTCCTTTTTTTAGGTACACGTGTCTTATGTGAAAAGTTTAAGTTTGATAATAATGAAAAACATTTAAAACCTTGCCACATTGCCTTTCTTGGACATGTGTAAAAAGTTTAAGTTTGAAAACAATTGAAAAACAGGTAAAACGCATCATTGAATTTTAATTTTAAAATAAATTTGAAATATTGCAGTTAATTTGTAGACCATCTCCAAATCAAACCAAATTTGTTTTACGTTGTCACATACATGTGATAAACATTGTTATTTACAGATCATGTGTGCAAAAACTGAGGTGATTTAGAGGTGGTCAAAAAAAGGTGAATTTTTTTCACCACCTCCAAATCACCCCAAATTTGTTCTACATGCTCAAATAGATGACCCAAACATGTCAATGAAAGAAATTTGGAAAAAAAAAATTCCTACAATGCCCTCTTAAGGTGTAGACCGATGTTTTGATCAGTTAGTCTACAGGGCAGAATAAATTTAAAAAAATTATAAAACCTTGAAAACCTAGCTATGTTTGTGCAACATATCAGGTGATTTAGAAAATGTCGAAAAAATCACGCTTAAACACGAGGGACTATTTGGTACTTAAGCCAGTTTTTGCAGAAAATGTGATTTTTTCCACCACCTCCAAATTACCCCAAATTTGTTTTGCATGCTCAAATAGATGTTCCAAACATGTCTATGAAAGAAATTTGGGAAAAATGTATCCTACAATGCCCCCTTAAGGTATAGACCGATGTTTTGATCAGTCAGTCTACAGGGCAGAATAGATTCAAAACAATTTAAAAAATTCTAAAACCTTGAAAACCTAGATATGTTTGTGCAAGATATCAAGTGTGAAAAATTAGAGGTGATTTAGAGAATGTCGAAAAAATCACGCTTAAAGACGAAGGACCATTTGGTGTCACTTAAGCCAGTTTTTGCAGAAAATTTGATTTTTTTTCCACCACCTCCAAATCACCCCAAATTTGCTCTGCATGCTCAAATATATGTTCCAAACATGTCTATGAAACAAATTTGGGGAAAAAATGTATCCTACAATGCCCCCTTAAGGTGTAGACAGATATTTTGATCAGTCAGTCTACAGGGCAGAATAAATTCAAAAAAAAATAAAAAATTATAAAACAGTGAAATCCAAGATATTTTTGTGCAACATATCAAGTGTGGAAAATTAGATGTGATTTAGAGGAGGTCGAAAAAATCATGGTAAATTTGTGTGGGGGGGGGAGGGAGGGTAGACCTCCCGAGAGCCGTTTACTGGTCATTTTCGTTCCATATATGTGAAAACATTCAAAATTTTGCCCAACATGAAAAGAATTATGCATGCATGCTCTATGTGGTCATGGGATTCAATGCAGCAAAATTTGGATTGTTAGTGCATGTATACGCAAGTAGGGTCTCTGGAACGCGCTTTTCGGGGATAGCATGTCACCACCCCGAGAGCACTAGCTCGGTTTCTCACCTGTATGAAACCAACCCAACATTTCAGGATGACAAGTCATGGCCATGTTAGGGCTACTTGCCATGTTTCAACCATCTTCAACAAATTTTGAAAGTTTCGTCACATGCGGGATTTTTTCAGTCATTAGTACAATGTGGACCATTTTCAACATTTATTGCAAGTTTTGTCACGTATGGCATTTTTCGGGCATATGCGACATGAGAAAACCATTTTTAATACTTAAAAACCAAGGACAATATTTACTAGATTTTTTGGGAAATCATTGTGATATTATTGGAATCTCACATAACTCATGCGGCCCACCCCTCCCTAAATCCCGCGATTACAGCGCCTCATTGTAACCACCCGGCCGTGCCATCCGCAGCTCCCACGACCGCTGCAACATCAGATCGGAGACGCCGGGCTCACACGGATTACAGGAGTCGCCGGCCACCGCCCACCGCCATGAGGGGTCGGACTTCAGTGTTCTTCTCGCCGCCCCCTCCGTTTATCCTTGCCGCCGTGTACCGCGCTATAGGGGCACTTCTAGTTTGCGACGCACTATCCGCGGACATCAACTCCGTGTCGCCGTCTCGGAGAGAAGGTATTTCCTGATCGTAGCTTTTTTTAATCGTTGTCGGCCGCTCCTTTAGTAGTTGAACCCTCGTAGGTTTTGCACAACTTCATGTGGTTAAGCAATTGCATACCCTTGTTAAACTGCGCTTATTTTATGCACGACCAACTAGGTTGTGTGCTTAAACTCATAAGTGGATCATATGTTAACTGACCCACTTAATTTTTTTAATATTAGTTGACTGCTAATTTTGTTATACATCTTTTAATTATTGTCTTCAGATTAATTGACCCGGTTTGCATCATTGCATACGAGCCAGCAATGTCAGTTTCAGATAAAATTCTTCATAATGGAGAAAATCCTCGAAGAATTCAAACTTATATTTGACAGCAAGACCATAACCAAACAAATGTTTTTGTTATCATCACGGTCACGCGGAGCCATGAGCAGCTATGTTGAGCCCATTCAAACACAAATAGGAAGCATCAATTGATACATGATCTTGCTCATGCTCTACTTTTAGCATCATTTGATACATGTTGAGTTCTTATCATAAAGTGCATATATGTACTTTTGGCAATAATGAGCATCCTCTACTTACTGTTATAACTAATGCATCCTCAGTACAAAAATTGAATTGGCAATACGGTTGTATTGGCAATCATTTGCATGCTTTACTTTTGGCAAGAACTAATGCATAGTTGAGTTATAATTGGTCATAGATATGGCTGGACATCTAGAGTTATCATCACGGTAACGCAGAGACCCTAAACCATCACCAGATATGTTGAGCCCATTCAAACACAAATAGGAAGCAGCAATTGATACATGTTCATGCTCATGCTCTACTCTTGGCATAATTTGTTACATGTTCAGTTCTTTCCAGAAAGTGGAAACATGCACTTTTGGGAAACATGAGCATCCTCTACTTATTGCAATAACTAATGCATCCTCAGTACAAAGCTTCAATTTGCAATAGGTAGAATTGGCAATCATTTGCATGCTTTACTTTTGGCAAAAACTAATGCATAGTTCAGTTGTAACTGTTCATAGATATGGCTGGAACATCCTGAGTTATAAACTGAACAAAATCATGCCAAGCTATAACTACCAGTCATAGTAGTAGAGTTCCTAGCATGCATCACCGTACGATTCTAGAACGGCGGAATTAACACAACAAACATAACATAGACCACTGTACGATACTTGAGTTGCTATGGCCTTGTACAATGCTAGGTGATTAGGCGAGGTGTTTAGAGAGATAAACCAGGCTTTTCTTAAGCACAGGTGCTTATTTGTACAGGGTAGACGCTTAACTAGGCGTCTGTCCTGTACAAATAGGCAATGGTGCTTCAGAAAAAACCCGGTTTATTTTTCTAACCACCACCCTTAGCATCTACCATTGTACAATGCCTAACATGCATAAGCAAAATAGTACTAATAACAACTTAGACCACTTAAGCAGATTAGCAGCAAACACTTAGATGAACGGCTGCTTAACCACCGCACACCATAAGTTCACACCCACCATAGACCATAGGACATAAGTTCTTACACACCATAGACCATAAGTTTTAGAGTCGACCAGCGAATACCGATAACATAAAAGGACATGGCGGTCCTGGGGCAGCAGCAGGAGTCTAGCAGCACATCACTTGTCTCCCGTATTCAGCGGCGGCGCGGCGGGATGTAGTAGGGCTCATTGACTTTGACAATCTGTAGGAAGCGCCCGTAGGCCGCATGCTTAGCCAGAGTACTGGCCTTTTGATCCCTCTTGTAGGAGTTTCCAATGGTGACGGCATGCTGCATCAAGCCATTTATGCCGCCCTTGATCGCCTTGCCACAGAAGGGGCAGCCAAGCTTCCCATAGAAACGGTACTTGATTTTTCTAGCAATCAGCTGCCTCATGATGTAGCGGCTCTTGCTGTGCCTGCTGTCCATGTCATACCCCACATTATCTTCATCCTCCTGTGAATTAGTACACAAAGAAGAACTCAGTTAATCTATTCTGCTACATTGCTCTTAATTAGAATGTTTGAAAAGTACAGACGTGTAACATGACAACTATCTATTTGCTGGAAATAAGGCGTATATGCACATACATAATTGAGTCCTAGTTGTCTAAAAAAAGATACAGAAATTGAATTCTAGTTTTACAAATACAAGTTGAGTATTTAGGGCATGTTGTCTAAAAAAACATTCATTCAAGTGGTCAGATGCTCAAATTGAGGCCTTCACAACATTGAAGAATTGTCTGGTCAGTGGTCTTGTTATGGCTTTGCCTTATTTGACCCTACCATTTACTTTTTAAACAGATGCATCAGGTCAAGTTATTGGTTATGTCCTCATGCAACAAGGCGGACCAATTGCCAGAAAAGGAAATGTTGTCATGCAAAACAGGGGTTGTCAAAGAAATAAACAGGGGTTGCCAGCAAAGAAGAGCTCAGGGAGCAGGACAGGGAGAAAGGAGCTAGAAAGGAAAAGACATATGTGAGATTCAATAAAATAATGATTTCTAACCGGTATGCTTTTCACATTGCCATATATAGGACTAGTACAGTTTGCTTTTGATTGAGGGCCTTCACAGATTGAGGCAACCGCAGACCCTGTAGATCATGAGTTTCTTTCACCATTTCATTCTCCCAATATTGCAGAGTCAATAGGATTATGTATCCTTGTATATGATTCTCTGCTTAGTTGCACCTTTTGCCAACAGTACAAAAACTCAACCATATTTTTAGGTAGCAATCTAAAGGATGTCAATCTTGCAATATATTTATTCATATATTGTAGTGTTTTGTGTCAAGATGATAGACACAATATATTATAATATTTACCATGCTGATAAAGAAATCAGATTATTATTTTTGTGTATATTGCACAGACAACATATTATGTGGTTGAAGAATATACATGCATAGGTAAATGATGCATAGTTTGATCATTTTGTCCCATCACCACTTCTTAGCTCATGATGATTACTGCATCATCTGGTTACAATATTGGCGCTTTTTGTTAGTAGTATAGTATGTGTCATATTTCCTCCATTGTACACATTTAGTGTAGTACTGTTACTTCATGATGGTTTGTTTTGATATTTTCGTTCTACATGTGCTTTCATTTGATCTCTTGGCATCTATTAAAATTCAAAGGTTTTCCTGACAATTATAGAATCTTTATCATGCGACAGGTGGGTGACACGTCAAGTCCCCCGGGGAGCACCGGTCTGAGAACATTATTATCTCTTCAAGGTAAAAATATTGAGCAAATAATGAAGCGAAGGAAGGTTGTTCCTGTCTTGTGCTACTGACAGCCTCAAGGCCAGCCCTTCTACGCCTACTTCAAAGGCCCTGTCACCAACTTTTGACATACTATCTTATTTGATCTGTGTGAAATTGAGAGGGTGATAGGCTAGAACTTCAGAGAGTTGCAAACACATGTGCTACTGCTACGCAATTACAGGTGTATTATTCACTGATGTGTATACTAAGACCGGTAGGTAATGCCCTTCCATTCAATGAAAAATACATATGCATCCTTAATGGGGTACACGTGCGTGATTACTAGTCAGATCAAGTTATTGGTTCTCTCCTCATGCAACAAGGCAGACCAGTTGCCAGAAAAGGAAAAGTGTCATGCAAAACAGGGGTTGCCAAAGAAATAATCAAGTGATCAGAACAGGATTCTTACCAATTAAAATTGAATGTAGATGCATCATATGATTGTTAAGAAGGAGATGAGTCGACGAGTGGTGTTTGAAGAGATCAGTATGGCAGCTTTGTTCCTCTCTAAATCATATGGCAACTTTGTTCCTCTCTACACGTCCCTCCCCACTTCTTTCATTCATGTATCTCTTGTGAACGATGTAAGTTTGCTTAATCAATAAAGCATGCCGTGATGGAATCATATACTAGTTTTTTTTCAGTCTATTCGAATCAGAAAATGAATCAGATTTTAAAACCACCATCCAACAAGAAAATATATGCTGAATCCCTACAATCCTACATATACGCAAACATTATGGTTGGGCAAATGATTCAGATTCAAAAGCCACCATTCATTATGCAAGAAAATCTATGCTAGATCCTTTGAACTAGCACTTGAAGGAAAACCCCAATGCCATGACAAAACGGAGTACTTGAAGGTGAAAAAACCAGAGTACTAGAAGGAAAAATAAATCTAAAAAAACGAGAGCAGCACCTCCGATTGCTCGTCGATGGCATCCTCATTGAAGTCGCTGCCCTTCCTGGGATACACAGCCATCTTGAACTCTATCTCGTCCACGCCTTCCCGCCCATAGAACTCCTCCTCGATTCTGTCATAGAGTTCGCGCTTCAGCCTCGCCTTCTCCTCCTCCAGATCTTCCCCGACCTTCTCGTGCACAGGCTCTCCATCTGGTTGCTCGTCGGCTGGGATGGCAGCGAGAGGAGGCACAGCAGTTGTTGCACCGCCAGCCGTCGCCACTACGGCGGACTCAGCTGCTGCAACCACGGCGGCAGCCACGGCTGCAGAGTGCTCTCCACCGATGGTTGCCTGCGGCTCGTCCGCCGCATCTTCACGGCCGCGCTTCATCGGCGGTCGACGAGAGGAGGAGGGACGTGTTGGAAGGGAGGAGAGGGGTGGAGTGGTGAGGAAGGGAGGAGGGTTTCGGAGAGGACGAGGTGGTATGGCTGGAGTGGGAGAGGACGAGGGTTTTCTACCCGATTTGTGGAAGAAAATGAATGCGGCTGCCTCTTGGAGTTACCGAGGGGACGAGTGGGGTGATTTGTCCCACCTACCAGAGCCTTCCACAGTGTGGACGCGTGCGGTTTGCCCCGCGACGTGCACCTCGCGTGCGGTTTGCCCGGCGCCGCCCTTCAAACTACTGACACGTGGACACCAGCAGTGGTTACACATGACAGATATGATAAACGAGTTTCTTAAATCTGAGGGCACGTAATTTGTATCAAAATGCATCATGAGCTTAGCAGAAACACCTTCCCGGTCACATAGTAATGCCCTTGGTTCGATACTCAGTCGGGCAGTTTAGCAACCTCTTTTTTGCCTATGTGGTTTTTACATGTGGATCCCACATGTCATTCACACACACGGAGAACACGTACAGAAAAACTTGCCGGACATGATGTAAATGGACCCAAATAATTTCTACTTCTTTGTATCAACATGAGTAAGAAGCATGAATAGTTTCGTAAGGTTGTCGGCATTTTTATGGATTTTCTAATACGATTAAATGCTTAAAATACTTCTCGGAGGTGATGCGACAAGCGCACGTTGTCGATCCACTCGGGTGGCCATGCCCACAACAAGGAAAATTTTGGTGTCATTCTTAACATGGCCAAAAATTCACCTTCTTCACCGGCGGCCGTTCGAGTAGGAGGTAAGGGTCCGTGTTGAAGGACGGGTTTTTCTCGACATGCTTCAAATGGACCTATATTCTTTCTACACCCTTGTACCAACATGAGAAGCATCCATGACTAGTTCAATTGATTTTCGACATTTTTATTAATTTTCAAGGGTTATCACGACGGTAAAACTCTAAAATATTTCCAACCAGCGCCACCCTTCCCTCTGATCACTCTGACCAGCATGTACTTAACTTAGCATCAAGGCCATGAAAACAGGAATCAGAACCCTATTAGATTTTGATCCCACACATACAAAACAGATAACACAAATCACAGACTGCAGGTACTTCGATTATCTGAGTGAACTTCTAATGCATAACAACTTCTGGTATTCAAATACATCACATGAAATACTGAGACAACTAGAAATGCAAAACAGCTTCTGATGTTGAGGTTGAGCAAGGGACCATTATTGTGAGGCGCAGCATCTTCATCAACCTATCCATGATTCCACCTGTAGCATATAAGTAACTGAAAATTTTAGATTGAATACAGTTGGTATTGGAAAAATGACCGTACGGTAAATTTGAAGATGCCAAGGAAATCTGTCACAACAACTGTAGGAGGATACGAATTTGAATACAAAGTTCCTAGAAGTCAATGTTGAATTAATAAGACCTTTGCAAGATGCAAAATCACTGCTGTGATGAGAGTAAACAGCATGTAGGCCATAGCACATGCAAGAAGCACTTACAGGAAGTGAAGCAAAAGGTTGTACAGCATGGCAACATGAGTAAGCCAACATCCCTACTAAAATTGTTTCACTGCTTATGTCTAGTTTTTTTGTTGAATCATTAGGAAGCCCTAAATATTTTGATGCAAGATCACCGACAGGGCACTACTAAAATATTTTAGTGTCTACATCTCTCTACTGAAAGTGCATTACTGAAATATTTCAGTGGCTACGTGTGTGTGTTTACTGAAACAGCACCACTGAAATATTTCAGTTGCTACATGCGTGTGCTGAAACAGCACCACTGAAACATTTCAGTTGGTACACGTGTGTACTGAAAGTGAACCACTGAAATATTTCAGTGGGTACGTGCGTGTACTGAAAGTGCACCACCGAAATATTTGAGCGGCTACTTGCTTGTACTGAAACAGCAACCCAGAAATATTTCAGTGGCTACGCGCGTGTCCTGAAACTGCTACACTGAAATATTTCAGGGGTTGCGTGCGTGTACTGAAACTACAGTACTGAATTATTTTAGGGGTTGCGTGCATGTACTGAAACTGCAGTACTGAAATATTTCAGTGTCTACCCATGTGTACTGAAATTGCATTGCACTGCTGAAGTATTTCAGTGTGTACCCGTGTGTACTGCAATTGCACTACTAAAGTATTTCAATGTGAACTGGTCAGTACTGAAATATTTCAATGCCTACAACTATCTACTGAACTTGCAGTATAGAAATATTGCAGTGTCAACCCAGAGTCTATCACTCTAAAACTGTGTATTGAACTTGTCTGGAGGCACTTCTTGCAGCCAAAATATTTTAGTAGTTCAATTTACACATATTGCATCACGTAATTTGAACACAACTCTTGAGGTGACAGACAAAATTTCCTATCATGGATACCACTCCAGCACATCAAAACATAGCATTGCTATATGCCTAGACTCATTCCAGCCTCGTCGATCAAACTAAGCTGCCATCCAGAGGCTACAGATTCAAGTACATAGGTAGCAAGAACATATTGCAGAGAATCAAATTAAGAAAGTGGCAAGTAATGATGAATGAAATTCAGCAATCTTACCCTAAACATAGCTACGGCCGCCGTTCAGACGAGGAGAGCGGCAAGGGAAGCGTGGAGAACGGCAGGGAAGCGATGTCGTGACTACTGTCCTCCTCCTCTTGCGCTTCGGAGTCATCTCCGACTCGGTTGGAGGCTCCAAAATCTGCAACGGCACCTCGTGCACCGTGGGTTCTTGATCCAGTGGATGCTCTACCCTGGATCTGAACGCCCACCACCTGCGCCTGTCCCATGGGTTGGACGAATTGGCCTGCTCCATCGCCCACAGGAGGATCTCGATCTTGTGCATCGGTTGTGCGGGCGGGGGGGAAAGCTTTTTCTTCTCCCTGGATGTCATTTCCCTGAAAGTGGCCATTGCCGTCCAGTTCATCTGCCTTGTGTTGTTAAACCAAGAACGGATCTCCGTCAACCTGGCCATCTTGACCTGGTCGCCGCCGGCGATCTCCACGAAGTAGGCGTTCTCGCCGCCAGCGATCTGCTCCTCCATCGAGGTTCTTGCGTGGATGGAAGATGGGGGTGGGATGTGGAAGATTGCGGCCGCGAGAAGGAGGAGAAGGCTGCGGTGGACTTGGAATGCAGGAGAGGGAGGAGATGTCGCGGTTGTAATGGTGATGGGTGAGGGGAAGGACGATGGCGGCGGTTTTCCATTGGACGAGAGGAGCAGCGGGGACGAGAGGAGCGGCGGTCTAGCATTGGACGAGATGGGCGTGCAAATTAATTTTTCCTATACCTAAAAAGCCCCTAGATGAAAACGTGTCCCCACATTGTGATTAGTTTCCTATACCTAAAAAGCCCCTAGATGAAAACGTGTCCCCACATTGTCATTAGTACCGGCCAGTACTTTCGAATACTTTCGTCTGGGTACTACCGAGTACTATGCATGTATGTGCCGTTAGATTGAGGCAAACGAACGGCTGTAAATAATGCCAACTACTGTAAAACTTGTAATAGAATTTTACTGTTTTCAACAGAGTTTGTTTCACCCTCGGTAGTGCAGTAGTAGAACTTACTGACGGTGTGACTGAGATTTATAGTCTGATTCAGCTGGTGGTTTGCATACAGAAATTAAGCAGGGGTAAACAGCTTCTTCTCAATGATTTTTTAGTGTTTGTTATCTCTGCAGCCTCCTGTAGTCGGTCAGTGCTCTGCTTCTATAGTACTGTTTGTAATGCTCCACAAAGTCTGTCGCTGTCACCGTGTGAAGCTGCCGCTGGTGCCTGTTGACCGTCGCCACCCGAGAGGAGAGCCCTATTTTTGTGCACTGTACTATAGAGCCCTGTTTGCTTCAACTAATTAGCCTGTTGGTAGCTGTTTATCAACTTCTGTTGTCTGTGTAACTTAGCAACTTGTGTAGAGTAGATAAAATTGCATGCCTGTGTGTAATGTATTATTGTTTAGCTAGCTAGCATGCCATGAGTTGATTGGTTGGACTATGCTGATCTGCTAAATTCTTGCCCTAAAATCTCAACCCTACACCCATGTGTAGAAGCTATAGGGCTTGTCTCTGCACAATCATGCTTGGGTGTAGATCTTGTTACTTGTGTCATGTATATGCTTAGTACCTACTATTTCAGCATTCTTCAGCTTGGCACATGTTGTTTATTCAAGCTGTTGCGTAGTGGTGAGCAGAATGGATTAATATTACTTTGCAAATTTATAAATTAATCATGTTATCAGTCAGTTTGTGGTCAGTATCTGAAATATATTTGCTCCTCTTTCTGCTTGTGTGGAATGTTGTCCTGATGCAGGAAAGGGAAATGGCAGGCCCCATCATGGTCACATGACGTACTGAAGACTGATTTATAGTGGGGCTGAACATTCAGCGTTGCGGTGGGTTGACATCGTTGATCATAGAGTCCGAGTTCCCGCCAAATGAGGGCCCATCATTGCACTTGATAGCTGTCCAATTAACAAATATGTGTCTGATGTTTGTGTGTGTAATGATAATTAACGGGTACTAGTCTTTACAAGAGCATTTGTGTTGGGGCTGGACCTCTCATACGGATGTGCTGAATTTTGGATAGATTTCTTCCATATACTGATGTGAAATTGCTAAGTTGCCTTTTGGCTGGTGAGGTGAGGATGAAACTGAAGATGTACAACGATGACTAGTTATGTATGTGGTCGCCTGCTGTTTCACGAGCTGTTTTGTCGTTGAAATGTTGTTGTTTCAGTGTTGTAGAACTGACATTGTTCCAAAAAAAATTCTTTTCCTTTTTCAGTGACCATGGTGGTCAACTTTTACATCCCAAGAGCTCTAGTACAGTCTGCACTTGCACCGATGAAGAAGCAGAGTGACCAAATGGATCGGTCGATGTCCGGTGTGTAAGATTGACCAAGCAGTAGTGATTACAGAAGTATGTCTGGTGTTGGTGTGTCCGATGTCCTCTGCTTTCATAGTCGTCTCCAGAGAGCCTTGTTCCTGTGCAATGCCTGTGCTAGCAGCTGATTAGCGTCAGACCGTAACCTGTTTGTTCAACTAATTAACCTTAAGCTAGCACCTCCTTAGCATTAGTCCGTGTAGACCATGACCAGACTAGTACCCAGAATATAAATACGGAAAGACTAACGCCCACACGTGTGGGCGTCTGGCAACTCGCCCACATGCATGGATCCTCGTCCAACTAATTCTGCACGAATCTTGGCGCGTTCTACCAGTTTTTGTGTGCCACGTAGAACTGCGCTGGTGTGTGGGCATTTCATCCGGTCGCCCACACGTCCTTTTTCACCACACGGGGGGCTGGTGTGTGGGCGTTTAGCAATTCACCCACACACCAGTTTTCACGCACGCAGAGGAGCTGATGTGTGGGCGTTTATCACTTCACCCACACGGCCGTCTCCTCGCCCACACCCAAAGCTGTCAGTTGCCATGTGTTTCTGTAGGGTACATGGCAACTGCCCTAGCTTTGCTTGTAAGCAGATGGCAATTCTCTTTTACCCGAGTTGCCATGTGTTTTTGCATGGTACATGGCAACTGCCCTAGCGTGCACGTAAGGAGATGGGAACTCTTTCTTTTACATGGCAACTGCCCTAGCGTGCTTGTGAGCACATGATAACTCTCACTTTTACCCGAACATGTTTTTTGCCATGCCTTTTTTGTAGTGCTATATGGCAATTGCCTAGTGTTAGTAGGTGGCAACTCCTAAAGTTTTGAAATCATGACAATTGCAGTAGACGAGACCATACATGGCAACTGCCTAGTGTTAGTAGGTGGCAACTCCTAAAGTTTTGAAATCATGGCAACTGCAGTAGACCAGACCATACATGGCAACTGCAGTTGAGCAACCATGGCAATTGTAGTTGTCCGACATGACAACTGTAGTTCAGCGACATGGCAACTGCAGTTAAACGGACATTGAAGAGGGTCCGGGCCATGGCAACTGCAGGGACGCTTGGTGACTGTCACGCGGGGCGTGCGGGACCGCGAGGTCGGTGGCTGAGAGAGGTTGTGTGGGCGTTATCCATTTTGCCCACACGTAGGCGTGTGAGAGGGACCGCCAGAAAAAAAAGATGTGTATGGGCGCTAGTTGTTTTAACAACACGTAGGCGTGTGGGCTGGTCCTTTTAGACACCACACAAAACGGGTGGCCAGATCTCTTAACGCTCACACGTGTAGGCGTTATCAGCGTCCTATAAATATATATTTTAGATCTTGTTGCATATTATGTCATGCACGCTCGTGCGTTGGCTAGCTTACGGCATCTTTAGCCAAACCCTTAAATTAACTCACCGAATGTTTTTAAAAACTTAACTCGTCAAATTTGAGGAGTTAAGAAAAGTGTGTAGCTAACCGAACCCTTGAACTTAACTCCTTCAACATACTAGACTAGACCTCACATGAAAGTCTCTCTCCTTCTTCCTTCCACGTGGCCAAAGATGACTTCTCGCCAGTAGATAATATCCATGAGCTAACTAGTACCTAGGATACAATCAAGTAACCATGTGTAACCAGCATACACACCATGTGTAACCAGCATACAATGAAGTTGTTTAATGTTCAAAAGATTCATCGTGACACTTAATCGGGTGTGTTGAGTCTTTCATGAAAGTCGTCAGTTTGGTAGCCTCTCTACGAGCAGCTGTCTTGTTGCTAGTCTCTTTCACGATCAACTCTTGCATTTATTTGGCGTGCACCATTCCTGCTAATTTGCCCCGATAATTGCCTTATCCACTTCGGCCTCCTCAGTTTCATCGGATTCTTCACCCGACTCGTCCTCTACATCACTGTCGAACTGTTCAACATGTCCATCCATCATCCATTCTTGTTCTTCATCATGTTCTGCTTCTTCACATGACATGTCATCCTCACCATGACTTGTCCATGCTGTATAATTAACCAGGCATGAAACCACTAGCCAACAAACGCTTATGCAACTCTCCTGATTCAAATGTGTACACAACATCATTCTCGCAAATAACACATGAACAACATATTTTCTTCGCACCTCTTTTCATGTCTTCCTCCCCAAACTCTAAGAACTCCATCAAATCATTAAGGGCATCTACAATGGTTGATAAGATAGTGAGATGACAAAAAAAACATGTATAATGGGTCATCTCTTAGCTTTATCTTCAATAACTAGTAATTCCTAAAAACGTGGTGAGACATATTTTGCTAAGAGATCATCTGCTGTCTTCTCTTAAATAAGAGAAGACAAGTCTTTTCTTATGCCTTCTCTCTCCTCCACCTCATCATCTATCCTACGTGGCACTCCTAAGATAGCACCATTGTACATGCCCTAACAAAATCATTGGATGCCCGTGGTATGGAGTACATCCAAATATGATTCATCATTCGACGCCAACCTGGAACATACATACATAACGTAATAGATTACTACCTGATCTAATAATATGAAAAATTCCAAAAATCGGCATAACCTTTGCTAAAAAGGGGCATATTGAGTGACACCAACTCGATGGAATAGAAATTAATCAACATCTCTATGAGATTTGGCACTCATTTGTGTTCCATGAAAAAAGGCAACAAAGCATGCGATCAACCGAATGTTGCATTGCCCTACATGTCCACCACGCCACACCAACAACCAACTACGCATGCATGCTCATACAGTGATACTACTCAAATTAAAGCCTATAGATAGAATTTAGAAGAAGAATTCTCACCTAAAACATGTCTTGCTCGTCTCTCCGATGTCGTGTGCGATCGATAGGCCGAAATCAAGAAGAGGGAGATGTGGTGATTGGAGATGTTTAATTTGGTGGGCCTACCTTTGGAGGGCAAGAGAGGATGGTGGGGGTCGACGAATGCTAATTAATTAGGGTGGAGGAGGGACCGGGGAGTAACTATGCCATGGAAAAGTGGGTCCCATAAGGCTAAAGAGGTGAGAGAGTGGCTAGGATGACCAATGATGAGAGTAGTAAGAGGAAGAAGAGGTCCCATAAGGCTAAAGAGGTGAGAGAGTGGTCAGGATGACCAATGGTGAGAGGAGTAAGAGGAATAAGAAGATGGCCTTGTTGGAGAGGAAGAAGAAATTACGGGATGAAAGCTACTGTATCAGCTTGCTCACACTATATGCGATCCAATCAGTGGCGGGCGCCTCACAGGGCCCGCCACTGCTAAGTACCATGGATGGCACCTTGCATGAAAAAAATTCTTGTGGCGGGCGGTAACTCATGCCCGCCACTGTTGTTTGACCAACCGGTGGCGGGTGGAAATTGATACCCGCCAAAAATATGTTCTGCCAATAGTGGCCATCGAGCAAGGCTAACTAGTGGCGGTCGCTTGAATGCGCCCGCCACGGCTGATACAAGTACCTGTGGCGAGCAATTATTACCGCCCGCGACTGATGAGTTCTACAAATAAGGCCAGTCCGGAAGATTTTACTTGTGGCGAGTAAAATAATGTGCCCTCTACTGAAGAGCTCTTGGGTGTGGCGGGCAAATTATAAGACCCGCCACTACTAATATTATAAAATAGTTGTGGCGGGTGCTAGGCAGCGCCCGCCACTCATTCGAGTTCACCTATAAGGATTTTCTCAGTAGTGTATATTACGCGGTGTACTCGCATAATAAAGAAATGACAGTCAGTTTGAAAACACCTGGCTTAATCCCATCACATGGATGATATGATGTTCTTCAGAGGAAGTTGAAAAGATAGCTAAAATGAACCACTTATCATGTTTCATATGTCTTTCATCATGCAATGCACTTGGAGTGATTGGTACATAAGAGAGAACTATCATACCATGTATAGTAAGCTCTTCTACCGTATCATTGGACGCTAACCTAAAACATGCAAGCAGGATAATAACATGATTCTGTAGTCCAGTCACATGGTGAAATAAGCATTTTTTGAATGACTTGATCAACACATATCCCATGCTCACAATTTATTTATTTTCTTCCTAAAAAGAGCTATCAAAAGACAACAGATGTATAGGAGTCCTATATATACACCATGGTCTTGGATGTCAATGTGAGTGTGATATGAATTCAGATTTGATCCTTCTCTATCCCTCTCAAGTCATCTAAAATATTGGAGGAAAACAAATGCACGTACCTTCTCGTCTCCAACCCCTCTGGCCATCTCGATCTTTGGTGGTACCAGTCCATTCGCCGCGCCACTCTCTTTGTGAAGTGGGAGCATGTGTATGCGCCACCGGACAATGAGTCAGTGGCGCCGCATTCCTAAGCTCCACCTGCTGGTCAAGGGTGGTATCGTCTGCATCTTAGCTGTCGTTAAGGTCACGGTCATGACCTTTCGCACCTTGGCCGTCGACGAGGAGCACAAAGACTTGGTGTGCAAAACTTTTCAAGGAGGAAGACACATATGCTCAGACAGATGTGTTGCCACACGATGGGTCGGTGCAGCAATAACCGGTTCTCTGTAAAATTGTTTTTTGAAAAATGCAATGTGATAAATTTGAGTTTGGTTATTAATCTCAGCATTAGGATACGTTTTTACCAAATTAGTTTCGGAAAAAAATAGACGATTGGCCTCTCCGGCTGTTCGCCACGCGACAGATCCCCAGCCCTCGCCGCCGCCGCCGCCGCCGCGTAGGTTGTTGCGCGCTGACGGCCACACACGTGAGAGGAGCAGCATTTTTTGGGAGCTCGCTCGTTCGCACCCTCATCTGAACTCCGTTGTCACTTCCATCGCAGATGGTCTAATGTCTCCTCCGAGGTCCTCGCTGGAGCAGCCGGAGGTGGTACGGCGGAGTGAAGACGCATCGTCGCCCTCGAGCTGCTCTACTCGCTGGCTGAAACAGTCCACCACCCGCGCACTGCCATGAGGTCAGCTTCCACCCACCCGCCTGCCCGCCAGATGTTTGTGTTTATTCCAACAAGGTTCGTTGTTCCACCGCGACCTAGCTCAAGTAGCTGACCAACCAACCGCTCACTTGCCGAGCGCGCAAGAGAGAGCCCGCCCTGTCACGCTTCAGTGGCATCGATCACAGCTGTCTCTGCGCATCCATGGAAATGAAGACAAGTCAAGTAAAAAAAAAAGTAAGGCCATCTTAACATTGCTTTGAAAAAATCGAAATTTATCATCTTATCAATTAGTTTGTCGTCACTCAAATGTCTGAAAATATATTTGATCCTTTTGACATGTGTGGAATCAATGTTGTCCTGATTGAGGCAGGAACGCGAAGTGGCAGCCACCAGCTTAGTCAGAAACGGCGTACAGACCAGGCTAATTTAAACTGGGGCTGAACACTCAGCATTGCAGTGGGTTGATATCAGTAACCATAGGGTCTGATTTCCTGCCAAACGAGTCTGAGCTTGAGCCATTGAACTTTAGCTGTTTACAACCGCGACTGAACATTTAGCACGGCAGTGGGCTGGTATCCCTTTGGATTGATAGGCAGCTGCAGAACCTAACCCTGGGATTCCCCACTGAGAGTTAACAAGTAAGTTTGTCTGATGAGAATTATCAACTGCTCAGCTGAACTGTGGATAGATTTGTCTGATGAGTACTAGTCTTTACCAGCACATGTGTTGAGGCTGAACCTTAATATTCTGCCTCTCATACTCAGCTGAACTGTGGATAGATTTGTTGTGTCGATCTATTGCTTCCTTGGTGTCTTCAGCAAGGGTGTATATATTGTTTAATTTGAATACATTCCTAGTCATTCTGGTATACTGATGGACACTGTAAATAGTACTAGATACTATACCACATGCACATGGTCATCCTGCTGTTTCTGTATAGTACACCCTCCATCCCGAATTAATTGACTTAGATTTGTCTAGATACGAATGTATCCAGAAGTAATTTAGGACGGAGGTAATAGTTGACAAAGGTTGTCGCTGAGATTTCTTTCATTATTTATCAGAGCGGAACAATAGTAATTTTTTTTTACAACAATAGCATTTTTTGGGAAGGGGAGTATAGAAAATTATAAAAGGAGACTTAAAGCTAATTGCTTAGCCGATCGCCAAACTGAGATGAATAGTTTTCACTTTAGCTTTGGCAAAATGTTTGGCCGCAGAAGAAAAGCATTTTGGCATGGTAGGTGAGTTTTGCTTGGCTGTTGCAGATTTGAATTGAATGGCAGTCTATTTCATGAGCTGTTTTAGTAATGGAATGTTGCTGTTCAAAACTGACTCTGTTTCACTCTTGTGTAATTTAGCTAGAACTTACTGATGGTGTGCTTGAGAATTATAGTTTGACTACTTCTGGCCAGGCGAATTCGGGCCAATGTAAACGACTATAGTTTACGGTTTGCATACAGAAATTAAGCAGGGTAAACGGCTTCTTCCCAAGGATTTATCTTTGAATGTTTATTATCTTTGCAGCTTCCTGTAGCCAATCAGTGCTCTGCTTCTGTAGTATTGTTTGACTGTCGCCCTGGGATGTGTGAGGCTGCCGCTGGAGACCATTGCCACCCGAGAGCCCTGTCTCTCTCCTAAGCCTGTACTGGAGCAGAGCTAGTTAATGTCAGACTGTATCGTTGTTTCTTCAAGTAATTAACCTGAAGCGCGTCCTGCTCTGTTGGTAGCTTAGTATCCACTTCAATAGAGTAGATCAGATTACATGCATGCATGTGGATACTGTTTCTAGTCCAGAGTAGCTAGTAGTTGCTTGCTAACCTGATTAGTTCTCTAACAATGGTACTTTCCAGTGGACATTATGTACATGGAGTAGTGCACAGGTGCTTTGGCAAGATGTTGGTTATCACCGACCGTGTGATCAGGGGAAGGAAAGTGTTTGTCGGTGTCGCTGGAAGAGAAAGAATTTTCTGATGAAGGCCAGGAAGAAACCAAAGATGTAGAGCAATCGGTCCTGATTCGCTGTCATAGATTTGAGCTCTTTCAGAAGTGGGATGGTGTTGTTGTTTGAGAGCTGCAGCTAGAACTGACTCTGTTTCATTTTCATAATGCAGTCGTGCATGAATGTTGGGCACAAGACACATCCCAAGAGCCATGCTTTTGCATACTTACTTTTCCTATATCTTACACTTTAGTTTTTGACGTTAATATCTATCTTAAGCTTCTTGGTACATCTATTTTGCATTTGCCTGTCTATTGTAAGACCTGAGTGGGTCATGCATTATTATGCATATATATGTACTCGATCACCTGAATTGTCTTAGCTAGGATGCAAAAGAGAGTGCTATATGCGAGGTCTCAAATTTATTTTATGCTCTATTCCGTTTTTATATTGGAGGAAAACAAAAAAACCATAGTAAATCTTTAGCATCTCCTCCATCGCCTCCGGTTCCTACATCATACGTCTCCCATTGAAACACTAGCAGAGAAAAAAGATGAATCCAGCCCACAGAACAAACCAAAAAAATCTTGATTGCTGCCATGCTCATCGGTGCCATGCCCATCCTATGATCGAGTCCTCCCATCTCGCCTCGCCCCCACCATTGATCTGGTTTGCCACCGACCTGTCCATGTCGGCAAAGGATTCTTCCAATGACGATGTTGTTGCTGTGCTCTGCCTCTCCATGGCGTGCGATTCTTCCAATGACGATGTTGTTGCTGTGCTCTGCCTCTCCATGGCGTGCGATGGCCGGCGATGTTGGTGGCGTGAAACCATCTGTCGATGTCGATCGCTGTGGCCGGGACTCAATCGATTGGTTTTCACAGACGTGCTTGATGTTGTATTTTTATAGGCGCAAGTCCCCCTCCTCTGGCGTTCCCGCGGGCAGCAGGGGAGGAACCATAGCTGCTGGCCGCCTCCCCACTTCCCCTCCCTTCCTCCCCGTGTTTGCTTTCTCTGCTGAGAAGACATTGGCATTTTGCTTCTTCGAGAAACTTTTTTTTTCTTTTTTTTTTAGAAAGGAGGAAGACCCCCGGCCGGACGATGCATGCAGCCACTTTATTAACTGTTTACACAAGACCTTACAAAGTAATACAACAGTAAGACTAAAGTCACCGTCTAGGCAACATCTGTCGCAACTCTTATCCAATTGATAATATCTGGGCATAATACCAAACAGACCTCGCAACCAAACCTAACATCTAAAACCTGAGGTCCCATCCAGGACACCTGCCGGGTTTGAGTCACCCACCGGTCCGGCGCACTCCTCAACCAGGACGCCTGCCGGGTATATGAGGCTGCCGCAGCCACCTGCCACCAATCCATCTTCAGAGCTGTACTGCTGCATCTGCCTTGCCCGGTCTAGCTTCCGTCGACGCCACCACGACGCCAGACCGCGTCACCCTCCTACGCGAGTCCATCTCCGCGCATCGGATGCCGAGTCACAACAGCGCCATGCCGCCGAGACCCGCTGCCATCAATGAGTGAGATGACGCACCGCTCCACCAAAGAATCCATCCTCTGGTCCCTCGATCACGTGTGTACCTCCAAGAATGACGCCCCAAAGGGGCGAACGACACCATAGCGCCGCCGTCATCCGATCATCCGATCTAGGGTTTCCCACGGAGGTAGCAGAGAGTGGCCTTGAACTTCTCCACGGCGCTGGCTTCAAGAAGGGAACGATACAGATAGCGCCGCCACCGCCGGCCTTGCCAGTAGCCCGAAAGCAACTTTTCATCCAGATTTGTTCGAAGGAATCCAACTCCCGTGCAAGGCCGCCGCCACCACTAGGCTGAGCACACGCCGCCACCGGCACCTCCATGATGCCCAGAGGCCGCGAGACTCGCCGCCACCACGCCTGACAGGCAGCCATGGCCAGGCCCGAGCACCACCCAGATCCAATCTGGGGTCAAGAACCCTAGGCCGCCGCCGCTGTCTAGGCGGCACCACCAGACGGGGACAGGCCCTCCTACCTGCCGCAAAGCGAGCCGCCGTCGGAGCTTCGAAGCGCCGCGCCACCAAGCCCACCGGGAGTGACTAAGCCTCCACGAGGAAGAAGGGAAGCCGCGCCAGGGGAGAAGCCCCGCCGCAGCTGGCACTGCCTGGGCTTTGCCCAGCGGTGGCTCTCGGCGGCGGCGAGGGGGAGGGAAGGGTGGAGGAAGGCCGGCGGCGGGGGCAGCTAGGGTTCCCCCATGTCGCCTGGGAGAGGGACGCGGGGGACGGAGGACGGGCCCTTTAAAAATGGAAGAGATTTTCACTTCCCGGCCTCTGTGATTTCATCTGTTTCAATGCAGATGGGACGCCGATAATGCTTGTTACTTGGTAGTTGTCGGGGGTGTGTCAAATCAGGATTTAACAGGCTAAACTAAAGTTTCAATCTGTTGAGAAACTTTGCTGCACTCGAGTAGTTTGGAGCATGCAGAAGTATAGTGTGAGTTTCTTGGATAACTGGCCTCCCTGATGGCTTTTCTGCTATATTGCTAGGGGAATGAATACTAGCTAGTTTGTGATTGCTTCTACAACTGAACTGTAATGTACCACGCCCCTGAGTCACTCTCGATCTAGAAATATCGGGGCCTATGGTTTAGGGCGACTGATCGGCACCAGAGCCTAGCATCGCTGAATCACATTCACATCTCAGGACGAGACGATCAGCTCTGGATTTCGTTTGCTGCTGATCCTTTGGGTGACCACTCTACAACAGGGAAGTAGCAGTTTAGTCTTCAGTTTCGTCTGTTATGTTCTTTGCTGTAGCCCAGTGTTGTAGATACCTGAATAACCTGTCTTTTGTTTCTCACATTGGACTATACTTAGTCTTCCTGCTTCAAGTGTTTGTTCACTTGTCTGCAAGCAGACTAAAGTGTGTCCTAAGAATTTGAGGTGTACTCGTCTGATGAAAGAAATGATAACAACTCCTTACTGACTTGGTCAATACCTATCACATGCTTACGAGGATGTAAAATAATTAATGTAATCAAATGGAGTTAGCAGTAGAATGACAGTTAGAATCGGAGCTGTGCGGGCAATTGGCACTTTTCCTTCTCTTCACAATTAAAATTAGCAGTCCCTTCGAATTGGCTGCAATGAGACAATTTCCAATCCATTTCACACATCTTTCATGATGCAAAGGAGAGAGGAAACTAAAATAACAATCAAATAGAATGGTCGATCACATGATTCTACAGCCTAGTTACATGATAAAAAAAACGTGGTAAGCAATTCAAAAATGACTTGCTCAACACATACCCCGTGATCAGTCATCACAACTTTTTGTCCATAAGGAGAGCCAACAAAGACTATAGCTTTGTACAAGTCCTATATATACCAATATCTTAGCATCTTAGGATATGGAAGCGAGCGTGATATGAATTTAGATTTTCTTACCTCTTTAGCTTCAACCTATTGAAATATTGGAGGAAAACAAAAATGACATGACACCATTAACATGTTTCCATGCTGAGTGACTTGATATTTATGACCAAGCATGATACAGGTCATCAGACCATCTACATGGTTCCAAGATCAGTGACCTGATATCTGTGACCAAGCACGATATACGGCTTGCAATTTTAGGAGCCTCCTCCTGACCTTACAGAAAAAGGTTTTCGCCCCGCTTTATATATAAAGCAACTGCCCAAGCCAAACATCTAACAAGGTTCAAACACACACCCACACAAAGGTCTAGTACGTGAAAGGGTTAATGCTGAGGGCACAGCTCAACAAGCCCTGAAAAAACAAAAAAAAAGCACGCACATGCGGGTGCGGCAGAGCATCTAGTCGGGCTCCGCGGGGGGGGGGGGGGGGGGGGGAGCGGAGGCGCCAAGCGGAAGGCCATCGATCGAAGGTCGGCGAGGAGGTTGTTGATGACGTCCCGGTCCTGGGGGCAGCTAAGTGGCCGCCAGAGCTGCAAGTATCCACACAATTTAAAGATGGCGTCAGTAGCACGTCTAAGAGGCACCTTCTGTATGACAAGCTTATTGCGGACGGTCCAAAGCGTCCAAGCAAGGACCCCAACGCAAAGCCATCTAATATGGCGGTAGCGAGGTGGGTGTTGGGGAACATAGTAATTTGAAAAAATTTCCTACGCACACACAGGATCATGGTGATGCATAGCAACGAGAGGGGAGAGTGTGTCCACATACCCTCGTGGACCGAAAGCGGAAGCGTTATGACAACGCGGTTGATGTAGTCGTACGTCTTCACGATCCGACCGATCCAAGTACCAAACGCACGGCACCTTCGAGTTCTGCACACGTTCAGCTCGATGACGTCCCACGAATTCCGATCCAGCAGAGCTTTGCGGGAGAGTTCCGTCAGCACGACGGCGTGATGACGGTGATGATGTTGCTACCGACACAGGGCTTCGCGTAAGCACCGCTACGATATGACCAAGGTGGAATATGGTGGAGGGGGGCACCGCACACGGCTAAGAGATCAAGAGATCAATTGTTGTGTCTAGAGGTGCCCCCTTGCCCCCTTATATAAAGGAGGGAGGGAGAGGCCGGCCCTAGAGGGGGCGCGCCAAGTGTGGGGAGTCTTACTAGGACTCCCAAGTCCTAATAGGATTCCCCTTTCCTTTCCGGAGTAGGAGAGAAGGAAAGAGGGGGAGAAGGAGAAGGAAAAGGGGGCTGCACCCCTTGTCCAATTCGGACCAGAGGGGGGCGCGTGCCTCCTTCCTTTTGGCCTCTCTCCTCTATTCCCGTATGGCCCAATAAGGCCCAATACTTCTCCCGGTGAATTCCCGTAACTCCCCGGTACTCCGAAAATACCCGAATCACTCGGAACCTTTCAGATGTCCGAATATAGTCGTCCAATATATCGATCTTTACGTCTCGACCATTTTGAGACTCCTCGCCATGTCCCCGATCTCATCCGGGACTCCGAACTACCTTCGGTACATCAAATCACATAACTCATAATACAAATCGTCACCGAACGTTAAGTGTGCGGACCCTACGGGTTCGAGAACTATGTAGACATGACCGAGACACATCTCCGGTCAATAACCAATAGCGGAACCTGGATGCTCATATTGGCTCCTACATATTGTACGAAGATCTTTATCGGTCAAACTGCATAACAACATACGTTGTTCCCTTTGTCATCGGTATGTTACTTGCCCGAGATTCGATCGTCGGTATCTTCAATACCTAGTTCAATATCGTTACCGGCAAGTCTCTTTACTCGTTCTGTAACACATCATCCCACAACTAACTCATTAGTTACAATGCTTGCAAGGCTTATAGTGATGTGTATTACCGAGTGGGCCCAGAGATACCTCTCCGACAATCGGAGTGACAAATCCTAATCTCGAAATACGCCAACCCAACAAGCACCTTTGGAGACACCTGTAGAGCACCTTTATAATCACCCAGTTACGTTGTGATGTTTGGTAGCACACAAAGTGTTCCTTCGGTAAACGGGAGTTGCATAATCTCATACTCACAGGAACATGTATAAGTCATGAAGAAAGCAATAGCAGAATACTAAACAATCAAGTGCTAAGCTAACGGAATGGGTCAAGTCAATCACATAATTCTCCTAATGATGTGACCCCGTTAATCAAATGACAACTCATGTCTATGGCTAGGAAACATAACCATCTTTGATCAACGAGCTAGTCAAGTAGAGGCATACTAGTGACACTCTATTTGTCTATGTATTCACACATGTATCATGTTTCCCGTTAATACAATTCTAGCATGAATAATAAACATTTATCATGATATAAGGAAATAAATAATAACTTTATTATTGCCTCTAGGGCATATTTCCTTCAGTCTCCCACTTGCACTAGATTCAATAATATAGCTCACATCGCCATGTGATTTAACAACAATAGTTCACATCACCATGTGATTAACACCCATAGTTCACATTGCTATGTGACCAACACTCAAAGGGTTTACAAGAGTCAGTAATCTAGTTTACACACTAATGATTCTAACACCCATGGAGCCTTGGTGCTGATCATGTTTTGCTCGTGGAAGAGGCTTAGTCAATGGGTCTGCAACATTCAGATCCGTATGTATCTTGCAAATCTCTATGTCTCCCACCTGGACTTGAGCCCGGATGGAGTTGAAGCGTCTCTTGATGAGCTTGGTTCTCTTGTGAAATCTGGATTCCTTTGCTAAGGCAATTGCACCAGTATTGTCACAAAAGATTTTCATTGGACCCGATGCACTAGGTATGACACCTAGATCGGATATGAACTCCTTCATCCAGACTCCTTCATTTGCTGCTTCCGAAGCAGCTATGTACTCCGCTTCACACGTAGATCCCGCCACGACGCTTTGTTTAGAACTGCTCCAACTGACAGCTCCACCGTTCAATATAAACATGTATCCGGTTTGCGATTTAGAATCGTCCGGATCAGTGTCAAAGCTTGCATCAACGTAACCATTTACGATGAGCTCTTTGTCACCTCCGTAAACGAGAAATATATCCTTAGTCCTTTTCAGGTATTTCAGGATGTTCTTGACTGCTGTCCAGTGATCCACTCCTGGATTACTTTGGTACCTCCCTGCTAAACTAATGGCAAGGCACACATCAGGTCTGGTACACAGCATTGCATACATGTTAGAGCCTATGGCTGAAGCATAGGGAACATCTTTCATCTTCTCTCTATCTTCTGCAGTGGTCGGGCATTGAGTCTTACTCAACTTCACACCTTGTAAGACAGGCAAGAACCCTTTCTTTGCTTGATCCATTTTGAACTTCTTCAAAACTTTGTCAAGGTATGTACTTTGTGAATTCCAATTAAGCGTCTTGATCTATCTCTATAGATCTTAATGCCCAATATATAAGCAGCTTCACCGAGGTCCTTCATTGAAAAACTGTTGTTCAAATATCCCTTTATGCTATCCAGAAATTCTATATCATTTCCAATCAACAATATGTCATCCACATATAATATCAGAAATGCTACAGAGCTCCCACTCACTTTCTTGTAATACATGCTTCTCCAAAAGTCTGTATAAACCCATATGCTTTGATCACACTATCAAAACGTTTTTATTCCAACTCCGAGATGCTTGCACCAATCCATAAATGGATCGCTGGAGCTTGCATACTTTGTTAGTACCCTTTGGATCGATAAAACCTTCAGGTTGCATCATATACAACTCTTCTTCCAGAAATCCATTCAGGAATGCAGTCTTTACATCCATTTGCCAAATTTCGTAATCATAAAATGCGGCAATTGCTAACATGATTCGGACGGACTTAAGCATCGCTACAGGTGAGAAGGTCTCATCGTAGTCAACTCCTTGAACTTGTCGAAAACCTTTAGCAACAAGTCGAGCTTTGTAGACAGTAACATTACCGTCAGCGTCTATCTTCTTCTTGAAGATCCATTTATTCTCGACGGCTTGCCGATCATCGGGCAAGTCAACCAAAGTCCATACTTTGTTCTCATACATGGATCCCATCTCAGATTTCATGGTCTCAAGCCATTTTGCGGAATCTGGGCTCACCATCGCTTCTTCATAGTTCGTAGGTTCGTCATGGTCTAGTAACATAACCTCCAGAATAGGATTACCGTACCACTCTGGTGCGGATCTTACTCTGGTTGATCTACGAGGTTCAGTAACAACTTGATCTGAAGTTTCATGATCATCATCATTAACTTCCTCAGTAATTGTTGTAGACGTCACAGGAACCGGTTTCTGTGATGGACTACTTTCCAATAAGGGAGCAGGTACTGTTACCTCATCAAGTTCTACTTTCCTCCCACTCACTTCTTTCGAGAGAAACTCCTTCTCTAGAAAGGATCCATTCTTGGCAACGAATGTCTTGCCTTTGGATCTGTGATAGAAGGTGTACCCAACAATTTCCTTTGGGTATCCTATGAAGACACATTTCTCCGATTTGGGTTTGAGCTTATCAGGATGAAAACTTTTTCACAAAAGCATCGCAACCCCAAAGTTTAAGAAACAACAGCTTAGGTTTCTTGCTAAACCATAGTTCATACGGTGTTGTCTCAACGGATTTAGATGGTGCCCTTTTTAACGTGAATGCAGTTGTCTCTAATGCATAACCCCAGAACGATAGTGGTAAAATCGGTAAGAGACATCATAGATTGCACTATATCCAATAAATTATGGTTATGACGTTCGGACACACCATTATGCTGTGGTGTTCCAGGTGGCACGAATTTTGTGAAACTATTCCACATTGTTTTAATTGAGGACCAAACTCGTAACTCAAATATTCGTCTCTGCGATCAGATCGTAGAAACTTTATTTTCTTGTCACGAAGATTTTCCACTTCACTCTGAAATTCTTTGAACTTTTGAAATGTTTCAGACTTATGTTTCATCAAGTAGATATACCCATATCTTCTTAAATCATCTGTGAAGGTGAGAAAATAACAATACCCGCTGTGAGCCTCAACATTCATTGGACCACAAACATCAGTATGTATGATTTCCAACAAATCAGTTGCTCGCTCCATAGTTCCGGAGAACGTTGTTTTAGTCATCTTGCCCATGAGGCATGGTTCGCAAGTACCAAGTGATTCATAATCAAGTGATTCCAAAAGTCCATCAGTATGGAGTTTCTTCATGCGCTTTACACCAATATGACCCAAACGGCAGTGCCACAAATAAGTTGCACTATCATTATCAACTCTGCATCTTTTGGTTTCAACATTATGAATATGTGTATCACTACGATCGAGATCCAACAAACTATTTTCATTGGGTGTATGACCATCGAAGGTTTTATTCATGTAAACAGAACAACAATTATTCTCTGACTTTAAATGAATAACCGTATTGCAATAAACATGATCAAATCATATTAATGCTCAACGCAAACGCCAAATAACATTTATTTAGGTTTACCACTAATCCCGAAAGTATAGGGAGTGTGCGATGATGATCATATCAATCTTGGAACCACTTCCAACACACATCGTCACTTAACCCTCAACTAGTCTCTGTTTATTCTGCAACTCCCGTTTCGAGTTACTACTCTTAGCAACTGAACCAGTATCAAATACCGAGGGGTTGCTATAAACACTAGTAAAATAAACATCAATAACATGTATATCAAATATACTTTTGTTCACTTTGCCATCCTTCTTATCTGCCAAATATTCAGGGCATTTCCGCTTCCAGTGACCAGTCCCTTTGCAGTAGAAGCACTCAGTTTCAGGATTAGGTCCAGACTTGGGCTTCTTCACTTGAGCAGTAACTTGCTTGTCGTTCTTCTTGAAGTTCCCCTTCTTCCCTTTGCCCTTTTCTTGAAACTAGTGGTCTTTGTCAACCATCAACACTTGATGCTCTTTCTTGATTTCTACCTTCGCCGATTTCATCATCACGAAGAGCTTGGGAATTGTTTCCGTTATCCCTTGCATATTATAGTTCATCATGAAGTTCTAGTAACTTGGTGATGGTGACTAGAGAACTCCGTCAATCTCTATCTTATCTGGAAGATTAACTCCCACTTGATTCAAGTGATTGTAGTACCCAGACATTCTGAGCACATGCTCACTAGTTGAGCAATTCTCCTCCATCTCTTAGGCAAAGTATTTGTTAGAGGTCTCATACCTTTCGACACGGGCATGAGTCTGAAATACTAATTTCATCTCTTGGAACATCTCATATGCTCCGTGACGTTTCAAAACATTTATGAAGTCCCGGTTCTAAGCCGTAAATCATGGTGCACTAAACTATCAAGTAGTCATCATACCGAGCTTTGCCAAACGTTCATAACGTCTGCATATGCTCCTGCAATAGGTCTGTCACCTAGCGGTGCATTAAGGACATAATTCTTCTGTGCAGCAATGAGGATAATCCTCAGATCACGGATCCAATCCGCATCATTGCTACTAACATCATTCAACTTTGTTTTCTCAAGGAACGCATTAAAATATCTACTATATGATTCACGCTCGACCTTTCGGTCTCGGTGTTCCGAGGCCATATCTATATATGCTAGGCTCGTCAAGTTTAACCTGAGTATTCTGCGTGTGCAACTGTTTTGCACCCGTTGTTTTTGAACGTAGAGCCTATCACACCCGATCATCACGTGGTGTCTCAGCACGAAGAACTTTCGCAACGGTGCATACTCAGGGAGAACACTTATACCTTGAAATTTAGTGAGAGATCATCTTATAATACTACCGTCGATCTAAGCAAAATAAGATGCACAAAAGATAAACATCACATGCAATCAATATAAGTGATATGATATGGCCATCATCTTCTTGTGCTTGTGATCTCCATCTCCGAAGCACCGTCATGATCACCATCGTCACCGGCGCGACACCTTGATCTCCATCGTAGCATCGTTGTCGTCTCGCCAACTATTGCTTCTACGACTATCGCTACCGCTTAGTGACAAAGTAAAGCAATTACAGGGCGATTGCATTGCATACAATAAAGCGACAACCATATGGGTCCTGCCAGTTGCCGATAACTCAGTTACAAAACATGATCATCTCATACAATAAAATATAGCATCATCTCTTGACCATATCACATCACAACATGCCCTGCAAAAACAAGTTAGACGTCCTCTATTTTGTTGTTGCAAGTTTTACGTGGCTGAGCAAGAACCATTCTTACCTACGCATCAAAACCACAATGATAGTTCGTCAAGTTAGTGTTGTTTTAACCTTCTCAAGGACTGGGCGTAGCCACACTCGGTTCAACTAAAGTTGGAGAAACTGACACCCGTCAGCCACCTGTGTGCAAAGCACGTCGGTAGAACCAGTCTCGCGTAAGCGTACGCGTAATGTCGGTCCGGGCCGCTTCATCCAACAATACCGCCGAACCAAAGTATGACATGCTGGTAAGCAGTATGACTTGTATCGCCCACAACTCACTTGTGTTCTACTCGTGCATATAACATCCACGCAAAAAACCAGTCTCGGATGCCACTGTTGGGGAACGTAGTAATTTCAAAAAACTTCCTACGCACACACAGGATCATGGTGATGCATAGAACCGAGAGGGGAGAGTGTGTCCATGTACCCTCATAGACCGAAAGCGGAAGAGTTATGACAACGCGGTTGATGTAGTCGTACGTCTTCACGATCAGACAGATCCAAGTACCGAACGCACGGCACCTTCGAGTTCTGCACACGTTCAGCTCGATGACGTCCCACGAACTCCGATCCAGCAGAGCTTTGCGGGAGAGTTCAGTCAGCACGACGGCGTGATGACGGTGATGATGTTGCTACCGATGCAGGGCTTCGCCTAAGCACCGCTACGATATGACCGAGGTGGAATATGATGGAGGGGGGCACCGCACACGGCTAAGAGATCAAGAGATCAGTTGTTGTGTCTAGAGGTGCCCCCTTGCCCCCGTATATGAAGGAGGGAGGGAGAGGCCGGCCCTAGAGGGGGCGCGCCAAGTGTGGGGAGTCCTACTAGGACTCCCAAGTCCTAGTAGGATTCCCCTTTCCTTTCCGGAGTAGGAGAGAAGGAAAGAGGGGGAGAGGGAGAAGGAAAAGGGGGCTGCACCCCTTGTCCAATTCGGACCAGAGGGGGGGCGCGCGCCTCCTTCCTTTTGGCCTCTCTTCTCTATTCCCGTATGGCCCAATAAGGCGCAATACTTCTTCCGGTGAATTCCCGTAACTACCCGGTACTCCGAAAATACCCGAATCACTCGGAACGTTTCCGATGTCCGAATATAGTCGTCCAATATATCGATCTTTACGTCTCGACCATTTCGAGACTCCTCGTCATGTCCCCGATCTCATCCGGGACTCCGAACTACCTTCGGTACATCAAATCACATAACTCGTAATACAAATCGTCACCGACTGTTAAGCGTGCGGACCCTACGGGTTCGAGAACTATGTAGACATGACCGAGACACATCTCCGGTCAATAACCGATAGCGGAACCTGGATGCTCATATTGGCTCCTACATATTATACAAAGATCTTTATCGGTCAAACCGCATAACAACATACGTTATTCCCTTTGTCATCGGTATGTTACTTGCCTGAGATTCGATCGTCGGTATCTTCAATACCTAGTTCAATCTCGTTACCGGCAAGTCTCTTTACTCATTCCGTAACACATCATCCCGCAACTAACTCATTAGTTACAATGCTTGCAAGGCTTATAGTAATGTGTATTACCGAGTGGGGCCAGAGATACCTCTCCGACAATCGGAGTGACAAAACCTAATCTTGAAATACGCCAACCCAACAAGTACCTTTGGAGACATGTGTAGAGCACACTTATAATCACCCAGTTACGTTGTGACGTTTGGTAGCACACAAAGTGTTCCTCCGGTAAACGGGAGTTGCATAATCTCATAGTCATAGGAACATGTATAAGTCATGAAGAAAGCAATAGCAGAATACTAAACGATCAAGTGCTAAGCTAACAGAATGGGTCAAGTCAATCACATCATTCTCCTAATGATGTGATCCCGTTAATCAAATGACAACTCATGTCTATGGCTAGGAAACATAACCATCTTTGATCAACGAGCTAGTCAGGTAGAGGCATACTAGTGACACTCTGTTTGTCTATGTATTCACACATGTATCATGTTTCCGGTTAATACAATTCTAGCATGAATAATAAACATTTATCATGATATAAGGAAATAAATAATAACTTTATTATTGCCTCTAGGGCATATTTCCTGCAGGGGGGAGGCTTGAATTTCCGCAAGCAGGTCTGGGAAGTTGGTGTTGCACCATTGACCCCCAACCGTCTCGCGGAAACAGGACCAAAGGAACCGAGCCGTGGAGCACGAGAAGAAGATGTGGTTAGCATCCTGCACCGTACCGCACATGGGGCACATCCCATCACCAGGTCCATTACGCTTAAGGACCTCCACGCCGGACGGGAGGCGGCCTCGGATCCATTGCCACATGAAGATCCTGATCTTCAGGGGCAGGCAGATGTCCCAAATCAAACTAAAGGGCTCGAGGGCCGTCGAGGGGGCGATGCCCGCGTAGAGGGATTTGGTGGAGAAGCAGCCGAAAGGTTCCAGACGCCAAGAGATGGCGTTCGGGGTGTCGGCGACGTCCATAGGGAGGAGGGGCGATGTCCTGAAGGAGGGCATCCCAAGCGGCTATACTTCAGGTGGGCCAAAGGGGCGGCGGAAATCAAGGCGCCCTAAGTCAATAAGGGCCGTCTCGACAGAGACACGAGGGTCAACTGCAATGGCGAAGAGCTCCGAAAATCACGCGGCCAGGGGAGCGTCACCAATCCACCGATCAAACCAGAACAGGGTCGTGGACCCGGTACCAACCGAGATGGATGTGCCAATGCGAAGCACAGGAAGCAGCTGGACGACGGCCTGCCAAAACTGGGAGCCGCCCGAGCGCTGACAGAAAGCAAGAGGCTGTCCTCGAAGGTATTTGTTCTGGATGATGGTCATCGAAAGGCCTCCATCGCCGTTGGCAATGCGCCAGAGCCAACGGGTCAGGAGGGCAATGTTCATGCGTTGGGAGGACAAGATCCCAAGACCGCCCTGGTCCTTGGGTTTGTAGATATCAGGCCAGCTTACCATATGGTACTTCTGTGTCCATGAGGGAGGTGTTGGAAATATGCCCTAGAGGCAATAATAAATGGTTATTATTATATTTCTGTGTCCATGATAATAGTCTTTTATTCATGCTATAATTGTATTGTCCGGAAATCGTAATACATGTGTGAATACATAGACCACAACCTGTCCCTAGTAAGCCTCTAGTTGACTAGCTCGTTGATCAACAGATAGTCATGGTTTCCTGACTATGGACATAGGATGTCATTGATAACGGGATCACATCATTAGGAGAATGATGTGATGGACAAGACCCAACTTAAGCATAGCATAAAAGATCGTGTAGTTTCGTTTGCTAGAGCTTTTCCAATGTCAAGTATCTTTTCCTTAGACCATGAGATCGTGCAACTCCCGGATACCGTAGGAGTGCTTTGGGTGTGCCAAACGTCACAACGTAACTGGGTGACTATAAAGGTGCATTACGGGTATCTCCGAAAGTGTCTGTTGGGTTGGCACGGATCGAGACTGGGATTTGTCACTCCGTGTAAACGGAGAGGTATCTCTGGGCCCACTCGGTAATGCATCATCATAATGAGCTCAATGTGACTAAGGCGTTAGTCACGGGATCATGCATTGCGGTACGAGTAAAGAGACTTGCCGGTAACGAGATTGAACAAGGTATTGGGATACCGACGATCGAATCTCGGGCAAGTAACATACCGATTGACAAAGGGAATTGCATACGGATTGATTGAATCCTCGACACCGTGGTTCACCCGATGATATCATCGTGGAACATGTGGGAGCCAACATGGGTATCCAGATCCCGCTGTTGGTTATTGACCGGAGAGGCGTCTCGGTCATGTCTGCATGTCTCCCGAACCCGTAGGGTCTACACACTTAAGGTCCGGTGACGCTAGGGTTGTAGAGATATATGTATGCGGAAACCCGAAAGTTGTTCGGAGTCCCGGATGAGATCCCGGACGTCACGAGAGGTTCCGGAATGGTCCGGAGGTGAAGAATTATATATAGGAAGTCCAGTTTTGGCCACCGGGAAAGTTTCGGGGGTTATCGGTATTGTACCGGGACCACCGGAAGGGTCCCGGGGGTCCACCGGGTGGGGCCACCTGTCCCGGAGGGCCCCGTGGGCTGAAAGTGGAGGGGAACCAGCCCCTAATGGGCTGGGGCGCCACTTTGGGCCTCCCCCCCATGCGCCTAGGGTTGGGAACCCTAGGGGGGGAGTTTCCCCTTGCCTTGGGGGGCAAGGCAACCCCTTCCCCCTTGGCCGCCGCCCCCCCTTGGAGATCCCATCTCCAAGGGCTGCGCACCCCCCTTGGGGGCCTATATAAAGGGGGGGGAGGGAGGGCAGCACACTACAGCCTTTGGCGCCTCCCTCCTCCCCTGCAACACCTCTCTCTCGCGCGCAGAAGCTCGGCGAAGCCCTGCCGGAGAGCCGCTACATCCACCACCACGCCGTCGTGCTGTTGGATCTCCATCAACCTCTCCTCCCCCCTTGCTGGATCAAGAAAGGAGGAGACGTCGCTGCACCGTACGTGTGTTGAACGCGGAGGTGCCGTCCGTTCGGCACTCGGTCATCGGTGATTTGGATCACGGCGAGTACGACTCCGTCATCCACGTTCATTGGAACGCTTCCGCTCGCGATCTACAAGGGTATGTAGATCCACTCCTTTCCCCTCGTTGCTAGTAGACTCCATAGATGCATCTTGGTGAGCGTAGGAAAATTTTAAATTATGCTACGATTCCCAACAGTGGCATCATGAGCCAGGCCTATGCGTAGTTACTATGCACGAGTAGAACACAAAGAAGTTGTGGGCGTTGATGTTGCCAATTCTTCTTGCCGCTACTAGTCGTTTCTTGTTTCGGCGGCATTGTAGGATGAAGCGGCCCGGACCGACCTTACACGTACGCTTACGTGAGACAGGTTCCACCGACTGACATGCACTAGTTGCATAAGGTGGCTAGCGGGTGTCTGTCTCTCCTACTTTAGTCGGAACGGATTCGATGAAAAGGGTCCTTATGAAGGGTAAATAGAAATTGGCAAATCACGTTGTGGTCATACGTAGGTAAGAAATCGTTCTTGCTAGAAACCTACAAACCACGTAAAAACTTGCAACAACAATTAGAGGACGTCTAACTTGTTTTTGCAGCAAGTGATATATGTGATATGATATGGCCAGAAGATGTGATGAATGATATATGTGATGTATGAGATTGATCATATTCTTGTAATAGGAATCACGACTTGCATGTCGATGAGTATGACAACCGGCAGGAGCCATAGGAGTTGTCTTTATTATTTTGCATGACCTGCGTGTCATTGAATAACGCCATGTAATTTACTTTACTTTGTTGCTAAACGGTTAGCCATAGAAGTAGAAGTAATCGTTGGCGTGACAACTTCATGAAGACACAATGATGGAGATCATGATGATGGAGATCATGGTGTCATGCCGGTGACGAAGATGATCATGGTGCCCCGAAGATGGAGATCAAAGGAGCATGATGATATTGGCCATATCATGTCACTATTTGATTGCATGTGATGTTTATCATGTTTTTGCATCTTATTTGCTTAGAACGACGGTAGCAAGTAGGATGATCCCTTATAATAATTTCAAGAAAGTGTTCACCCTAACTGTGCACCGTTGCGAAGGTTCGTCGTTTCGAAGCACCACGTGATGATCGGGTGTGATAGATTCTTACGTTCGCATACAACGGGTGTTGACGAGCCTAGCATGTACAGACATGGCCTCGGAACACACGCAATACACTTAGGTTGACTTGACGAGCCTAGCATGTACAGACATGGCCTCGGAACACGGAGGACCGAAAGGTCGAGCATGAGTCGTATAGAAGATACGATCAACATGGAGATGTTCACCGATCTTGACTAGTCCGTCTCACGTGATGATCGGACACGGCCTAGTTGAGTTCGGATCATGTTTCACTTAGATAACTAGAGGGATGTCTATCTGAGTGGGAGTTCATTAGATAATTTGATTATATGAACTTAATTATCATGAACTTAGTCTAAAAATCTTTACACTATGTATTGTAGATCAAATGGCCCACGTTGTCCTCAATTTCAACGCGTTCCTAGAGAAAACCAAGCTGAAAGATGATGGCAGCAACTATACGGACTGGGTCCGGAACCTGAGGCTCATCCTCATAGTTGCCAAGAAAGATTATGTCTTAGAAGCACCGCTAGGTGAAGCACCAATCCCTGAGAACCAAGACGTTATGAACGCTTGGCAGCAGCGTGCTGATGATTACTCCCTCGTTCAGTGCGGCATGCTTTACAGCTTAGAACCGGGTCTCCAAAAGCGTTTTGAGAAACATGGAGCATACGAGATGTTCGAGGAGCTGAAACTGGTTTTTCAAGCTCATGCCCGGGTCGAGAGATATGATGTCTCCGACAAGTTCTTCAGCTGTAAAATGGAGGAGAACAGTTCTGTTAGTGAGCACATACTCAGAATGTCTGGGTTGCACAACCGCTTGTCTCAGCTGGGAGTTAATCTCCCGGATGACGCGGTCATTGACAGAATCCTCCAGTCGCTTCCACCAAGCTACAAGAGCTTTGTGATGAACTACAATATGCAGGGGATGGAAAAGACCATTCCCGAGGTATATTCAATGCTGAAATCAGCGGAAGGGGAGATCAAAAAGGAACATCAAGTGTTGATGGTGAATAAAACCACTAAGTTCAAGAAGGGCAAGGGTAAGAAGAACTTCAAGAAGGACGGCAAGGGAATTGCCGCGCCCGGTAAGCCAGTTACCGGGAAGAAGTCAAAGAATGGACCCAAGCCCGAGACTGAGTGCTTTTATTGCAAGGGAAGTGGTCACTGGAAGCGGAACTGCCCCAAATATTTAGCGGACAAGAAGAAGGCCGGCAACACCCAAGGTATATGTGATATACAAGTAATTGATGTGTACCTTACCAGTACTCGTAGTAGCTCCTGGGTATTTGATACCGGTGCGGTTGCTCATATTTGTAACTCAAATCAGGAACTACGGAATAAACGGAGACTGGCAAAAGACGAGGTGACGATGCGCGTCGGGAATGGTTCCAAGGTCGATGTGATCGCCGTCGGCACGCTACCTCTGCATCTACCCACGGGATTAGTTATAAACCTCAATAATTGTTATTTAGTGCCAGCTTTGAGCATGAACATTGTATCTGGATCTCGTTTAATTCGAGATGGCTACTCATTTAAATCTGAGAATAATGGTTGTTCTATTTATTTGAGAGATATGTTTTATGGTCATGCCCCGCTGGTCAATGGTTTATTCTTGATGAATCTCGAACGTGATGCTACACATGTTCATAGTGTGAATACCAAAAGATGTAAAGTTGATAACGATAGTCCCACATACTTGTGGCACTGCCGCCTTGGTCACATTGGTGTCAAGCGCATGAAGAAGCTCCATGCAGATGGACTTTTGGAGTCTCTTGATTACGAATCATTTGACACGTGCGAACCATGCCTCATGGGTAAGATGACCAAGACTCCGTTCTCCGGAACAATGGAGCGAGCGACCAACTTATTGGAAATCATACATACCGATGTGTGCGGTCCAATGAGCGTTGAGGCTCGCGGAGGATATCGTTATGTTCTCACTCTCACTGATGATTTAAGTAGATATGGGTATGTCTACCTAATGAAACACAAGTCTGAAACCTTTGAAAAGTTCAAGGAATTTCAGAGTGAAGTCGAGAATCAACGTGACAGGAAAATAAAATTCTTACGATCAGATCGTGGTGGAGAATATTTAAGTCACGAATTTGGTACACACTTAAGGAAATGTGGAATAGTTTCACAACTCACGCCGCCAGGAACACCTCAGAGAAATGGTGTGTCCGAACGTCGTAATCGCACTCTATTGGATATGGTGCGATGTATGATGTCTCTTACCGATTTACCGCTCTCATTTTGGGGTTATGCTTTAGAGACTGCCGCATTCACTTTAAATAGGGCACCGTCTAAATCCGTTGAGACGACACCGTATGAATTATGGTTTGGGAAGAAACCTAAGCTGTCGTTTCTAAAAGTTTGGGGATGCGATGCTTATGTCAAGAAACTTCAACCTGAAAAGCTCGAACCCAAATCGGAAAAATGCGTCTTCATAGGATACCCTAAGGAAACTATTGGGTATACCTTCTACCTCAGATCCGAAGGCAAGATCTTCGTTGCCAAGAACGGGTCCTTTCTAGAGAAGGAGTTTCTCTCGAAAGAATTGAGTGGGAGGAAAGTGATGAGGTGATAGTCACCCCTTCCGAACCGGAAAGTAGCGCAGCGCGGGAAAATGTTCCTGTGGTGCCTACACCGACTGGGGAGGAAGTTAATGATGATGATCATGAAGCTTCAGATCAAGTTACTGAACTTCGTAGGTCCACAAGGACACGTTCCGCACCAGAGTGGTACGGCAACCCTGTCCTGGAAATCATGTTGTTAGACAACGGTGAACCTTCGAACTATGAAGAAGCGATGGCGGGCCCGGATTCCGACAAATGGCTAGAAGCCATGAAATCCGAGATAGAATCCATGTATGAAAACAAAGTATGGACTTTGACTGACTTGCCCGATGAGCGGCGAGCCATAGAAAACAAATGGATCTTTAAGAAGAAGACGGACGCAGATGGTAATGTGACCATCTACAAAGCTCGACTTGTCGCTAAGGGTTATCGACAAGTTCAAGGGGTTGACTACGATGAGACTTTCTCACCCGTAGCGAAGCTGAAGTCCGTCCGAATCATGTTAGCAATTGCCGCATACTATGATTATGAGATATGGCAGATGGACGTCAAAACGGCATTCCTTAACGGCTTCCTTAAGGAAGAGTTGTATATGATGCAGCCGGAAGGTTTTGTCGATCCTAAGAATGCTAACAAAGTATGCAAGCTCCAGCGCTCAATCTATGGGCTGGTGCAAGCATCTCGGAGTTGGAACATTCGCTTTGATGAGATGATCAAAGCGTTTGGGTTTACACAGACTTATGGAGAAGCCTGTGTTTACAAGAAAGTGAGTGGGAGCTCTGTAGCATTTCTCATATTATATGTGGATGACATATTATTGATGGGAAATGATATAGAATTCTTGGAAAGTATAAAGGCCTATTTGAATAAATGTTTTTCAATGAAGGACCTTGGAGAAGCTGCTTATATATTAGGCATCAAGATCTATAGAGATAGATCAAGACGCCTCATTGGTCTTTCACAGAGTACATACCTTGACAAGATATTGAAGAAGTTCAGTATGGATCAGTCCAAGAAGGGGTTCTTGCCTGTATTGCAAGGTGTGCAATTGAGCACGGCTCAATGCCCGACCACGGCAGAAGATATAGAAGAGATGAGTGTCATCCCCTATGCCTCGGCCATAGGGTCTATTATGTATGCCATGCTGTGTACCAGACCTGATGTAAACCTTGCCGTAAGTTTGGTAGGAAGGTACCAAAGTAATCCCGGCAAGGAACACTGGACAGCGGTCAAGAATATCCTGAAGTACCTGAAGAGGACTAAGGATATGTTTCTCGTCTATGGAGGTGACGAAGAGCTCGTCGTAAAGGGTTACGTCGACGCTAGCTTCGACACAGATCCGGATGACTCAAAGTCACAGACCGGATACGTGTATATTTTGAATAGAGGAGCAGTAAGCTGGTGCAGTTGCAAGCAAAGCGTCGTGGCGGGATCTACATGTGAAGCGGAATACATGGCAGCCTCGGAGGCAGCACAGGAAGCAGTCTGGATGAAGGAGTTCATTACCGACCTACGGGTGATTCCCAATGCGTCGGGCCCAATGACTCTCTTATGTGACAACACTGGAGCTATTGCCCTTGCGAAGGAGCCCAGGTTTCACAGGAAGACCAGGCATATCAAGCGTCGCTTCAACTCCATTCGTGAAAGTGTTCAAAATGGAGACATAGATATTTGTAAAGTACACACGGACCTGAATGTAGCAGATCCGTTGACTAAACCTCTCCCTAGGGCAAAACATGATCAACACCAGGACGCAATGGGTGTTCGATTCATCACAATGTAACTAGATTATTGACTCTAGTGCAAGTGGGAGACTGTTGGAAATATGCCCTAGAGGCAATAATAAATGGTTATTATTATATTTCTGTGTCCATGATAATAGTCTTTTATTCATGCTATAATTGTATTGTCCGGAAATCGTAATACATGTGTGAATACATAGACCACAACCTGTCCCTAGTAAGCCTCTAGTTGACTAGCTCGTTGATCAACAGATAGTCATGGTTTCCTGACTATGGACATAGGATGTCATTGATAACGGGATCACATCATTAGGAGAATGATGTGATGGACAAGACCCAACTTAAGCATAGCATAAAAGATCGTGTAGTTTCGTTTGCTAGAGCTTTTCCAATGTCAAGTATCTTTTCCTTAGACCATGAGATCGTGCAACTCCCGGATACCGTAGGAGTGCTTTGGGTGTGCCAAACGTCACAACGTAACTGGGTGACTATAAAGATGCATTACGGGTATCTCCGAAAGTGTCTGTTGGGTTGGCACGGATCGAGACTGGGATTTGTCACTCCGTGTAAACGGAGAGGTATCTCTGGGCCCACTCGGTAATGCATCATCATAATGAGCTCAATGTGACTAAGGCGTTAGTCACGGGATCATGCATTGCGGTACGAGTAAAGAGACTTTCGGTAACGAGATTGAACAAGGTATTGGGATACCGACGATCGAATCTCGGGCAAGTAACATACCGATTGACAAAGGGAATTGCATACGGATTGATTGAATCCTCGACACCGTGGTTCACCCGATGATATCATCGTGGAACATGTGGGAGCCAACATGGGTATCCAGATCCCGCTGTTGGTTATTGACCAGAGAGGCGTCTCGGTCATGTCTGCATGTCTCCCGAACCCGTAGGGTCTACACACTTAAGGTCCGGTGACGCTAGGGTTGTAGAGATATATGTATGCGGAAACCCGAAAGTTGTTCGGAGTCCCGGATGAGATCCCGGACGTCACGAGAGGTTCCGGAATGGTCCGGAGGTGAAGAATTATATATAGGAAGTCCAGTTTTGGCCACCGGGAAAGTTTCGGGGGTTATCGGTATTGTACCGGGACCACCGGAAGGGTCCCGGGGGTCCACCGGGTGGGGCCACCTGTCCCGGAGGGCCCCGTGGGCTGAAAGTGGAGGGGAACCAGCCCCTAATGGGCTGGGGCGCCACTTTGGGCCTCCCCCCCATGCGCCTAGGGTTGGGAACCCTAGGGGGGGGAGTTTCCCCTTGCCTTGGGGGGCAAGGCAACCCCTTCCCCCTTGGCCGCCGCCCCCCCCTTGGAGATCCCATCTCCAAGGGCTGCGCAACCCCCTTGGGGGCCTATATAAAGGGGGGGGGAGGGAGGGCAGGACACTACAGCCTTTGGCGCCTCCCTCCTCCCCTGCAACACCTCTCTCTCGCGCGCAGAAGCTCGGCGAAGCCTTGCCGGAGAGCCGCTACATCCACCACCACGCCGTCGTGCTGTTGGATCTCCATCAACCTCTCCTCCCCCCTTGCTGGATCAAGAAAGGAGGAGACGTCGCTGCACCGTACGTGTGTTGAACGCGGAGGTGCCGTCCGTTCGGCACTCGGTCATCGGTGATTTGGATCACGGCGAGTACGACTCCGTCATCCACGTTCATTGGAACGCTTCCGCTCGCGATCTACAAGGGTATGTAGATCCACTCCTTTCCCCTCGTTGCTAGTAGACTCCATAGATGCATCTTGGTGAGCGTAGGAAAATTTTAAATTATGCTACGATTCCCAACAGGAGGGAGACCCCTCCTCCTCCGACTAGGTGGGGGACGATGCCGCGGATATGGCTAGCATCCTTTGCCTTATCAAGGATGGATGCCAGGGCATCCACCACCATGTTGAACAGGAACGGCGAGAACGGGTCACCCTGACGGACCCCACAGAGGGTGGGGAAGTAGGGCCCAATGTCACCGTTGATGTTCACAGCGGTCCGGCCACAGGAGACAAGCTGCATGACGCGAGTCCCCAACGGTCGTCAAAGCCCTTGCGAAGCAACACTTCCTGCAAGAAGGGCCAGTGGACCGTGTCATACGCTTTGTGGAAGTCTAGCTTCAGAAAGACCGCCCGATGGCGTTTCATCCGGACCTCGTGGAGGACTTCGTGGAATACCAGCACCCCATCCAGAATAAATCGGCCTTGAATGAAGGCGGATTGGTTCGGATGGGTAATCGCGTCAGCGAGCAGGGTCACCCTATTGGCGTACCCTTTGGCCAGGACCCGGAATATCACATTGATCACTGTGATTGGACGGAACTGGCGGATGTCGGAAGCGCCCGGGACCTGGGGATGAGGGTCACGATTCCATAGTTAAGGCGCCCAAGATCCATGGCGCCCGAGTAGAATTCCGGCTTGATGGTCGGCCAGAACGTTTTGAAGAACGTTACGGGCAGGACATCTGGACCCAGGGCCGAGGAGGGGTTCATCCCTTGAATAGCCGCGAGGACCTCGTCCTCGGCGAAGGGGGCCACTAATGCCGCATTGGCCTCAACAGAGACCAATTGATCACCAGACCAAATGTCGGGGGCGAGACTAGCCCCACCCCGAGGGGTGGGGGTAAATAGGGCGTTGTAGAAGCCATCTACATGGGCACGGATGGCCGCGGGGCGAACGAGAGGCGTGTCTCCATCCCACAGGCAGTGGATGGAGTTTCGACTTCGCTGGCCGTTCGCCACCGCCTGGAAATAGGCGGTGTTGGCATCACCCCGAAGCACCCACCGTTGGGTCCCGCACAGTCGCCAGTAGGCCTCTTCATCCGTGTAAATGGTGGAGAGCTGGTCTTCAAGGTCATATCGCAGCATCCATTCATCCGGGGAGATCCTGGACGTGTCAGCACAGGCATCCAGGGCTTGGATAGCCAGCAGGAGGGCCTTTTTGCGTTCTCTAAGGTCCCGGCCAAGGTTAGCACCCCAACCCTTCATGAATTGGCGGGCGAGCTTGGCACAGAAGTGCCACGAGTCGACTGCGGACATGGAGCGATGAGGGGAAGAGCGAGCGGAGATCCAGCGAGCGACAACAGCCTCCCGGAAGCCGGCCTGATTAAGCCAGAAGAGCTCGAACCGGAAACGCGGCGGGGTGGGGGGTGCTCGTCAGCGGTGGAGAGGAGGAGAGGGACATGGTCAGACCCGATCCGGGTAATCGCACGAAGCGAAGCCAGGGGGCAACATAATTCCCACTCAGGGGAAACTAGGACGCGATCCAAAGACGGATTGCGTCGGGTCAACCTGACGGTTCGTCCAAGTGAACCTGGCACCCGTCCGATCTAGCTCACGGAGGCCAAGCTCCGCGATCCAGTCGTTGAATAACTGCATCCGGGGGAAGTTAATCCGGTCATTATTCTTCTCATTCCTCCTGACCTTATAACAGTACGATCAGTAGCTAAGTCCTGACAAGCGAGTGGATAAAGCTAGGTACAGTTTGATTTCTGTTTTACCATACACTTTACATTACAAATGATACAAATTGATTAAGTAGCTTCACTACTTTCTATCGGATGATGATTTTAATGATCTTTCCTTGCATTCCAGGAATCCAGAGTACTGCCGTTGAGTGAATGAAGCCGAAGTAGGAATATAAACGGAGTTAGCTTTCTGAGGAGTTCATCCAATGTATATATCACTGCCATGGGATGTAGAACTCCATCATTAAGAAAATGATTATCTGCATATATTTTTAAAGCAACTACTGATCTTGTAATCACATCTAGACTGTGATAAGTGGTCGGTCATAGTGAACCCCTGAGAAACCCGTCAATGAATTCTACCTCTAGTTAAACCTAAGGTATCATACCGCCCTTTTTGGGGTGTTAATATTTGTACATGGCAACCTGGTACAACAAATGGTTTTACAGTCCTCTTCCTCTAGTCCCTTTACTGTGGTACGACATTGATAGAAGTGTGGATATATGGCGTGTTACCTGAGAAATCCATCAATGAATACAGCTCTCGTTAAACCTATGTATCATTTGGCCCATTTTGGGCCGTCAATATTAGTACACAACAACCTAGCACAACAAATGGTTTTACAGTCCTCTTCCTCTAGTCCCTCAAAACAGCCCCTTTTCGGCCTCGTTGAACATAGGTGTAGCTAGTTGTGTGGTAACCTGATTAGTTCTCTAACAATGCTGCTTTCTTGTGGACATTATGTAAAGGGAGTGGTGTGCAGATGGTTTGGCAAGAGGTTGGTTATCCTCCCTGTGTGTTTCGGTGTCGTTGGAAGAGGAAGGTTTGTCTGCTGAAGGTGAGGAGAAACTGAAGATGTAGTAATTGTGGCACTGCTTTTCCGCTAGAATCGATTGGAATTAGGGAAGTTGATTGGCCGAGCCTGAAAAGCGGACTGTATGCAAGGCGTGGGAGACGAAGCTGCATGCAAGCAGGGGTAGTTGGGGGTGCATGGAAGCGTTTAATTAACGCGGCAGCCAGTGCATGCGCGATCCTTTTGCGCCGTCTCTCTCTTTCATTGGCCTGTGCTTAGTACTTTAGTTAATTCTTTCTCAACTGACGCGGAGTAAATTTTGCCTTGGTCCTAGTGTTTTGGTCGGAGGGCCTTTTAAACCCGGATGGAGGTAGTAAAGATGTAGTGAGTAATTTGTTTTGCTTCACTGTTCCATCTTGGTGAATCCTCATGGTGCCCCCCACGACGAACCTGTTCGGAGTACGTAGGGTGAGCAGCCGCAGGTGTGGCTTTCATGTTGGAGGAGGTGTGTTTGTTGAATGTGATGGCCTTAGGATCAAGAAACGGGTGAAGATAGACAATTACAGTGCTCTTGTGCCGAATGTCTATGGAGGATATTCAGCTTTGGATTCGACGGCACGAAACAGATATGTGCTTGAGCATTTTCCCAGATTTAGCAGAAGCTTGGATTTATACTCAGATTTGTGAGCTATCTATTTATGTATCTAGTATTGGCGTTGTTATTCGGTCGAGAAAACATTGCCATTTTACTTGTTCAAGAAACTTTCGGAAATGTGGTTTCATCTGTTTCAATGCTGATAGTACACCATAATGCTGGTTACTGGGTAGGTGTCGGCGGTGTGTCAAATCGACCTTTCACAGGATGAACTAAAGCTTCAACCTGTTATGAAACTTTCCTACACTTCTGTAGTTTGGATCCCTAATCGCTGCAACAGCAACAGCGACGCTCGAGCGCCGTAGTCACCGGATCCAACCACAAAAGGTTCTTCAACAGCAACGCCTTCATGAAAGAGGAAGGACATGGATGGATGTTCGCTGCCGGCGAGGTTGCACAGTATGCACCGATGAAGAAGCATAGATATTAAGTTATACTACATGAAGGCTTACTTTGGATCATTCGAGATTATCCTGTTTGGAAACGCAATGGCCGTTCAACAAGGGTAGAGGGTTGTGGATCGCCGAGCGGTCGAGGGTCATCAACTAGCTAGGGTCGAGGGGTCGAGGATCTCCGTGGGGTCGAGAGGTGGCCTAGTGTCAAAGTATTGTAGAAATCCATGGCTTTATCATTAGCCGGAAGTAACTGGGGCATGATGGTACGAATTTCTCCAAAGTTGTTTTGGAATGGAGTCCTGGATAGGATGATCCGCCTTTTGATACGAATTTCAGCAAAGGCCTTCCAAATAGCGATATTCGGAAGGCTCTTGCTGTACTTTGTACCGAAAAGTGAATTATCCTATCTGGGACTCCGTTCCAAAACAATTTTGGAGAGCTTCGTACCATCATGCGCCTGTTACTTTCGCCTAATGATGAAGACATGGTTTTGTTTGAATCCTTTGACACTACACAAACGTCGGACAATCATGAGAGAGAGGCGGTCGATATACCCCCTCTCCGATAACTTCGACAAGAGGGGGGTCGATATACCCCCTCTCGGATAACTTTGACATGAGGGGGGGGGGGGGGTCGATATATATACCCCCTCCCCGATAACATTTTTTTCTATGTATATGCCGTCGTTGTCGATATACCCCCTCCCCGATAACTTCGATATATCCATCTCTCATGTTTGTATATTAATTGCCATGTTGTAATATTTGTAGAAACTATGGATCATCAAAGAGACTTCGATCAAGAAGAGATATTGGGTGACATAATCCGCGACCGAGGAGATGTAGAATTGTTGTTTCTCAATGACATCGAAGAAGGTCTGCAAGGAGAGGAAGCAGGCTGCGTTGATCAAACAATGGATGAGGGTCATGATCGTGATGGTGGCTCCGGCGACCGTGATGACGGCTCCGGTGACCGAACGGAGTCGGGATCAGCTGTTGCAAAGTCCGGCGAGGTATATATATATATATATATATATATATATATATATATATATATATATATATATATATATATATATATATATATATATATATATATATATGTGCTGACTAGCTAATTGTGCATTAATTGTTTTGGTATGTACATATATTAACTCTTCTTTCTTCTTTTATATAGCCCTCCGGATCAGGCAATACTTCAGTAAAGAAACGAGGCCCGAAGTAAAAGTTGCGCCCGGATGAAAGGTTCACGATCACAGAAATCGCGCACGATGGCCAACCGATTAAACCCCTCCGGACCAAGGAAGCATTTTCTGCTCAGTGCGGGGTTCTTGTTAGGGACATGATCCCGATCAACATCGAGTTAGGAATGAGCCTAAGAAGGAAGAGCTTCTTCAAGTTTATTTTGTCGAAGATAGACAGAAAGAAGATCTTTGGAAAGCGATGAAGTTAAATTTCACCCTACCGGAAGAGGGGGATCCGGAGAATCCAGTTATAGAGCCATTGATCAAGTCCTATGCTCTCAAGAAGATGGCAAATCTATTCAGGAGGTGGAAGAAATAGTTGAAAACAACGTATGTCGACCAAGACAAGACTCCAGAATTCACCGGCCGATTTGAGAAGATAAGAGATCACTGGCCCGTATTTGTGGCCAACAAGACATCGGAGAGGAGTAAGAATATGTCAGCGACTAACAAGATAAATGTTGCAAAGAAGGAGCATTACCATCGCATGGGCTTAGGTGGCTACCTCAAAGCCCGGCCATTGTGGGACAAGGCTGAGCAGGACCTGATTGCTAAAGGGGTTGAACCTGAGACATTGCACTGGCCAGACTGTTGTAGGACTTGGTTCTTCAGGGCTGGTGGAACATTGGACCCTGAAACAGGGAGGTGCTGCTGGACGGACGCGCAACGTGCAACACCCGCCATGAAGCTTCGGAAAGCAATCAACGAAGTGCGGGAAGGGAAGTTCCTTCCCGACAGAGAGAACGACGAGCTCACAAGGGCCCTCGGGAATCCTGAGCACCCTGGACGAACACGAGGCATGCTAGGCTCCGTTGCGTGGAAGGTTGGGTTTCCTGACGCAGGCGGTTACAAAACCCAAGAGAGGAGGAGGAAAGTGGAGCAGAGCGAACTGCAGGAGCTTAAGGCAAGGGTAAAAAAGCTAGAGGAACGAGATGCTGAGAACCAACAACTGCGAGATCCTGCCCAAGATGCTACCCTAGAAGCTACCCCACCATCTCAGCGGAGAAGTAGAGTGGCTTCCACCGAGCTTGTTCAGCAGCCTGACTTGACGGGTCCTAGCTACCCCGTGGATTTTATCACGGATTCACACCAGTGCCACCTTATGACGCAATTGAAGGAAATATGCCCTAGAGGCAATAATAAAGTTATTATTTATATCCTTATTTCATGATAAATGTTTATTATTCATGCTAGAATTGTATTAACCAGAAACTTAGTACATGCGTGAATACATAGACAAACAAAGTGTCACTAGTATGCCTCTACTTGCCTAGCTCGTTGAATCAAAGATGGTTAAGTTTCCTAGCCATAGACATGAGTTGTCATTTGATTAACGGGATCACATCATTAGAGAATGATGTGATTGACTTGACCCATTCCATTAGCTTAGTACTTGATCGTTTAGTATGTTGCTATTGCTTTCTTCATGACTTATACATGTTCCTACGACTATGAGATTATGCAACTCCCGTTTACCGGAGGAACAATTTGTGTGCTACCAAACGTCACAACGTAACTGGGTGATTATAAAGGTGCTCTACAGGTGTCTCCGAAGGTACTTGTTGGGTTGGCGTATTTCGAGATTAGGATTTGTCACTCCGATTTTCGGAGAGGTATCTCTGGGCCCACTCGGTAATGCACATCACTATAAGCCTTGCAAGCATTGTAACTAATGAGTTAGTTGCGGGATGATGTGTTACGGAACAAGTAAAGAGACTTGCCGGTAACAAGATTGAACTAGGTATTGAGATACCGACGATCGAATCTCGGGCAAGTAACATACCGATGACAAAGGGAACAACATATGTTGTTATGCGGTTTGACCGATAAAGATCTTCGTAGAATATGTGGGAGCCAATATGAGCATCCAGGTTCCGCTATTGGTTATTGACCGGAGACGTGTCTCGGTCATGTCTACATAGTTCTCGAACCCGTAGGGTCCGCATGCTTAACGTTCGGTGATGATTTGTATTATGAGTTATGTGATTTGATGTACCGAAGGTAGTTCGGAGTCCCGGATGAGATCGGAGACATGACAAGGAGTCTCGAAATGGTCGATACGTAAAGATCGATATATTGGATGACTATATTCAGACATCGGAAAGGTTCCGAGTGATTCGGGTATTTTTTGGAGTACCGGAGAGTTACGGGAATTCGTATTGGCCCTTAATGGGCCATACGGGAAAGGAGAGAAAGGCCTCAAAAGGTGGCCGCACCCCTCCTCATGGTCTAGTCCGAATTGGACTAGGGAAGTGGGGCGCCCCCTTCCTTTCTTCTCCTTTTCCCTTCCCTTTTTCCTATTCCATGTGGGAGGAGGAATCCTACTAGGACTAGAGAGTCCTAGTAGGACTCCAGACTTCTGGCGCGCCCTAGGGGCTGGCCGGCCTCCCGTCCTCCATCCTTTATATACGGGGGCAGGGGGCACCTCTAGACACAACAATTGATCTCTTGATCTCTTAGCCGTGTGCGGTGCCGCCCTCCACCATATTCCACCTCGGTCATATCGTAGCGGTGCTTAGGCGAAGCCCTGCGTCGGTAGCAACATCATCACCGTCAGCACGCCGTCATGCTGACAGAACTCTCCCGCGAAGCTCTGCTGGATCGGAGTTCGCGGAATGTCATCGAGCTGAACGTGTGTTGAACTCGGAGGTGACGTACGTTCGGTACTTGGATCAGTCGGATCGTGAAGACGTACGACTACATCAACCGCGTTGTGCTAACGCTTCCGCTTTCGGTCTACAAGGGTACGTGGACACACTCTCCCCTCTCGTTGCTATGCATCACCATGATCCTGTGTGTGCGTAGGAAAATTTTGAAATTACTACGTTCCCCAACAGCAATGGGATCACCCCAAAGTCAAGGCGGCTGTCGGCTCTGTGTTCCCTCCTTCACCCGAAGCAACTTTTCACTGCCGTCCCGATTCCACAAGGCTATGCTGTTGTGATGGTGGACGAAATAACGGAGGGATTTGAGGAGCTCCAGCTTGACCACCCTACAGGTGATGGGGAGACTTAGTTGGGTCTTGCTATGCATACTCCGTGTCTATGGCGGAAGGAGCACATCAAGCTTCTCAACTTCACGGCTCCTGCTAGTCAGCTGGGCACTCCGCCTCCTCCTCCTCCTCCAGCGAGTGATCAGGGCACTCCACCTCCTGCTCCGGCGCGTGAGGGCGGCATTACTCCGCCTTCTCCGGCCCGTCGGAGCAGCCCGCCTCCTCCTTCGCCGCCTCGTAAGCGACGGCGGAACACAAACGCTGCCGCTCCGGCTACTCTGGCGCGTCGTAGCAGTCCGCCTTCGGCTGCTCCGCCTCTTAACTAACGAAAGAAGACAGCCGCAGCCGCTCCGGCTGCTCCAGCGTCTAGCAGTACAGCCAGAGGCGGGAGGCAATACAGATATGGTCCATCGTCTCTCAAGCCTCTAGAACGGGAGGCAGTACATGCAGAAGCAGAACGAAGAAAAGGGAAACAAATTCCCCAGCTCGGCGAACAAGTGAAGTAATCATGCCCCCCGCTCAATGTGTCTAGCGATATCGTCGCTAATCTTCCGGGGGTGCTGCCCGGTACCAATCCTGGAGATTACATGGCCGACGACGATGCAATAATTATTGGAACAATGGAGGTGGACACATTAAGGTTCGAGCACGGGAAGCCTCTCGTCAGACCTGGTACTTCCCTAACAACGATGATGCGAAGATTCCATGATTGGTACATGGACATCTGCAGGAAGTCTGAAAAAAAATACTTTGTCGCTATCGGTTAAAGAGGAGCACGACCTCGTTGTAATTGATCTGTTGTTAGTTCCATATGAGGAGTTCTTCCAGTTTTTCAATCAAAAGGTCCTCGATAAAACAATCTTCACTTGCTACCGTCTGTAAGTACTACTTCTCTGTAATTAGTTAAGTCTCTATATATAGCTCAGCTCTTTCATTGCATGTATATATAGTTATCCTCACTATATTATGCCGATTGAAAATCGCCGAATTGAAGAAAAGACAAGTAGGTGATATTGGGTTCATTAACACAAATCTCATGGATGAATGGAGTGTTAAACATGATGCCAGACAAACCGAGGCCAAGTTGCTCGCATCGTTACTTCGAAATCAAAACAAAGCTAAAATACTCTTTTCTTACGAATACAAGTGAGTGTTACTGTCTTGTGCATATTCGGTTTCCCTTATTACTCGAGGTAATAGTAATGTAATTGATGAGTTATGCATGCATGCGCAGGTTCAATTTATTCTGCTAGAGATTAAGCTTGAGCAGGGACTAGTAACCGTCATAGACTCCAAACGAAAAAATCCGGAGGAGTATGCGACCATGACTAAAATGCTCGAGAAGTAAGTTCAATCGATCATTATTGCACCATATCGGCAACTTTGTTCATTTCCTGATATCTAGTAATTTTTTTCTTTGTCTGGTAGGGTTTGGAAAAAGTTCACCGCACAAGCTCCGGGACTACCGGCGCAACTGCGATTTGACCACCCGAAAGTAAGTACTAGCTACTAGCTAGTTCCGCGCATCTCCCATTGATTCTAGCTAGTTTCATCAATACCATTTAGCATGCTTGCTTATCAGTTTGATTGACCTCTATTTCTTGTAAAGTGGTTGTGGCAGGACCCGGGAATGATTTGTGTGGATACTACATTTGCGAGTTCATCCACCACACCACCTGTGAGCGGGGCTACTCTAAACAACAATATGAAGTGCGTAAGCAATAATATTCACAATTTTATTTTATTACCATCATTTGTGTTCAGTTTCATTCATATATTTGTATTGACCCCCTTCTTGAAATTAGATGTGGCAGACGCGGGATGAACTCCTACCACAAGATCGCATACGAGCAATCCAAGAGGAATTGGCGGGATTCTTTCTTGACCACGTCATGGACAAACACGGAGAATACCATGTGGAAGTTGAGATGTTAGGGGACGTAAGAGATCTTATATTGTATATATATATGTAGCTAGTAGCGTCGGATAGATATACGAAAACTTGTTGTTCGACCAATCTATCGGAGAAGGAGAGGTCGATCACTTCTCTCTGTGTATATATGTTCATGACGATCTTCTGTACTTAATGGGTTTTTTCATTTGCTTACTAGCTAGCTAGCGTGTCGAGTCCTCTCTATACGTACCGTCGACCAAGCACGGAGATAAGAGAGGACACTCCTCTCTATTAGCTAGCTAACACAATATATGAAACCCCTAAATTAACCCTGCAAAAACCCCAACCCCCCCCCCCCCCCTTCAGAAAGAAAAACCCAGTCCCTGAACTGCTAACGCGTGAAAGCCTTTTGGTCCCGGTTGGTGGCACCAATCGGGACAAAAGGTCCCCCTGCCTGGGCAAGCCGCTCCGGCCACGTGGAGCCCTATCCGTCCCGGTTCCCGATTGAACCAGGATTAAAGGTAGAGGGCTTTAGTTACGACCCTTTAGTCCCGGTTCGGGAACCGGGATAAATGGCCCTCACGAACCAGTTCGAATGGCTCTTTTTCTACTAGTGTTAGAACTGCGTCACTAAGGGAAATATAAGGAAACAAAGTACACAGATTAGAGCATCTTCCAACAGCTCAAGCGGCTGACTTAAGACTAATGAACAAGCTTATGTTGTTTCTTACTGAAGCTAGATAGTACATGGAGGGGCTAATTAGTAGTACTTGAATGGGGAGGAGCTTAGATGTATTTTTGCAGAAGCGACAATGTATTTAACTCTTCCAAGTGTCTCCTTCCCATCTCTTGGACCTCGAACTATCTGTCCGTCTATTGTGCCTTGCGTCCATCCCTTCCAAGCCGCCAATCATGCCCTCGTAACACTAGTAGCCAGCCAGTTGGTTGCATGCTAATCTGATTGGTTCCAACCATGCTGCTCTGCTAAATGTATGTCCTTATTAAGGAAGATACTAACATAATGTGCATGTTAACTTCTTTTGTTACTTGAAAATGGCCACTTTGGTTCATATTCGAAAGTAGCCTATTTGCAAATGCACTTGCCAATCACTCATTCCTCAACTCCTCACCATTCTCTTAGTACGAGTTCACTTCAGCTGTTCAGCAAAACACAATATTTCTACTCACTTTTTAATTACTTTTTGGTAAGAGATTGGAAACCGAACATGCATGCAATTAGTACGGAGGATCACATGATTCAATTAGAGCATAAACACTTAGTGGATGACTTACTCAACCCATATCTCATGCTCACAACTTTTCTTATATATATAACACCTACTAGATATATAGACGTCCTATATATACCACCACCCTAGGATGTAAGAATGCAAGATGAAGTCAGGTTTGCTTACCCATTTAGCTTCAGCCTATCTAAGATATTGGAGGAAAACCAAAAGGTCAGGGTTTCATGGACATGGTTTGGAACTTAGTGGCATGATGTCTGTGACCAAGGGCGATATTACATGTTTGCATTGTTCTGAGCCTCCACATATAGCTTTGCTAGACATGTCAACCTCAAGATGGGTCAATATCCTCATATAGCATTGCGGGAAGATTGTAATCTCTTTTCTCTGTGTTCTCCTGATGTATTCTCCAATAATGCATGCACAATGCTTTCTGTTTATTAATAAGGAAAGGTGCAGGTTGGCGTACACCTGCCGTAGTCCCCATAACAAAGAAAATATCATCCACCGGCTGGTCGGCGGTCCATCACTGATTTCATTAAAAACGGATGCATAGTAATTAATCTAGTTATCATCTAGATCTCGCACATTTTTTGGGGAGTTGATGTGTACTCACACTACTCCGGGGTGTCGTGATCCCCTAGCTTCATGAGCTCCTGCTAGGAAAGCTCTCGTTGTGGTACACTTGGGTTAGCCCCAACTTTCCCTTGTCGCATGGCTCGTTGCCAGCCAGTAAATCGATGGCTCCAAGTTATCTTTTGATCCCACGAAAAGCATGCTGCAGCTGAAGCTAAATCATTAGTTTTGCAATAGCAACAGGTTTGATTACCTAATATCCCTTTACTAATTTCAAAGTTAACCATGCTACTAATTAGTTTATCATCGATCAATGTCTGAAATATATCAAATCTTTTTTTGCATGTGTGGAATTGTGTCCTGATGCAGGAACGGGAAATGACAGGAACCTGGTGCGCAGACTGATTTAAACTGGGGCTGAAGATTCAGCTATGACTTGTTGGCATCGTTAATCGTTGGACATGATAGCTGCAGTTCCTGACATTGCTTATTATGTTCCCTTGGTGTCTCTCTTCAGCAAGGCAAGAGGGATGCAGATTGTTTATTTCGAATATGTTCGTCCTACACTGGTAGAAAAAAGCCCTTTAGTCCCGGTTCGCAACAGCCTTTAGTCCCGGCTGTGCAACCGGGACTAAATATGCGCGACTAAAGATCCCCCCTTTAGTCGCGTCTCTTACGGACCGCGACTAAAGGCTTTAGTCCCGGTTCTTGTGGCTGACCGGGACTAAAGGCCCGTCCACGTGGGCGCCCGTGGTCCGTCGGGGCGGAGGACCTTTAGTCCCGGTTCTCGTGGCCAACCGGGACTAAAGGGCTCCTCCGCAGGTTTAGGGTTTTAGCCCCCCTAAACCTGGTTTCTTTTTAGTTTGGAGTGTTTTATTTCTTTTATATTATATTTTGTGTTTTATTTTAATTTTGATAAAGTTTCAGTACACATATTTTACGCTACTATATACATGCATATGAAATTTCAAACAAGAAGAATTCAAGAGGAATATATAATATATATTCAATCTCAGGTGACCATATACAACTTCGAACAAGTTTCCATACACAATTAGGATAGATGACCATATACAACTTCGTACAAGTTTCAATCTCGGGTATGCATATAAATTTCTTCGTCCTCGGTATAGTGTTCTCCTTTAGGATTGATGACTTCCTCATGAAAAATCCTGCTAATTCTTCTTGAATTGGTCGGAAGCGAGCTTCTGGACTAAGCCTCCTCCGCAAGTTATCCGTCGCGTTCCGCACGCTTTTCGATGCCTTCCGCTCAGAGGTGTGTCTCCGGATGTTCTCACAAACATAGTATCCACATAGATTGGTCCCCGGTGGCTGCTTATCCACATTAACTAACCTTCTGAAATCTAGCTCATGTTTGAATTCACCGACAATTTCTTCTGAGAACCGTCTCCAAACCCTACAGGGCAAAGAAAATTAAATGAATAAGGGAGTTATTAGTTACTTGATATTAGGAAATGAACGAAAAAGACCGATCGATATAGAGCTCAAATGATTGAAAATAATTACTTTTGCAGCATTTTTCTCATGTCGGCCCAACGCTTTGGATCCGAATCCATAGAGTCCATGATTAGAACTCTGGAGGTGTGAAGTTCAATATTTAGCAGAATCCAGTGGAACCTGCGGACACGTTACATGCACAGTCATGCATAACTCATTGATTAGACATACCATGCATGGAGTAAACAAAAGAGAATGGGCACAAGAGAGAAACACTCACCCAAAATGGTAAGGAAATAGAATATGACATTTGAGTTGATGCTTTCTAAGAAACTTGTACAAGTCTTTCTCCACGTCTTCGGGGTGATGTTGTAACACATGTCCATTAACGATATGTGGGTCAATGAACCCAACATCATGGATGTTTCTTATTTTGCATTCCCAAATCTTCAATCTGCATAATAGCGTACGCAACAATATAGTTAGGACAATATATATATATATATATATATATATATATATATATATATATATATATATATATATATATATATATATATATATATATATATATATATATAGTGCAGGCAATGAAGAACGAGATGAGGTAGAAATAAATCACTTACAGAACGTAGCAACTCAGCATAGATTTGTCGAGGTCGCGCAGATTGAACAGCTGGAACAATTCACTCATATGAACTTCTACAGAGTACCGTTTGGTGTGATGCTCATCTGTAACATCCGCATAAATATATTCTTTGTCGGCCCATGTTATGAATTGCTTGTACCAACGTAGCAGATTTCGCATTTGTGGTGGTAGACTCTTTTCCCGCGCAGGCTCGACGAGAGGCCCATTCCGCACATATTGTAATGCTATCTCACATACTGGCGCATCCTCAAGGCCTAAGAAGGCACGAAGAGTCAAACCCATCTCGGACGCTTGTTTCATGGCACTCGCTACAGTCAATCCAAGTGCTGCCGCAGCTGCTATGATCTCGGGGTCCTCTTCCGGACCGGCTTTCACTATGAGCAGGGGGGATCGATTGTTTCTTCTGCATCCCGAGCTGGTCAACCTGTTTCCCGCTTTTTTTACTTTCTTCTTTCTCCTCCTTCAATATTTTTGCTTGCCTACGAAGTTCATGTCCATAGTCGTCAGGCATATTCAGCTCGGCTTGGGACGGTGTCGTCAAAAAATCCTTAGCCCACTTCTTTTGCTTCTCAGTGAATACTTGCTTGGGCTCAGGCTCTTTTTTCGCCTTCATATCCGCCTTCCATTTCTCATAATCAGCAGACGCGGCCAATTTGGTTTCAGCTTCACTAAGTTCCCCAGGCCTTGGGAGGAGAGGCTTCAGTGATGGCTCCGGTACCCTTGTGGTCTTAGGTACATAAGGGTCCGGGTTAATAGTCCAGGAGCGGGTTTCCTTGCTGTCCGCCTGCTTCTGCTTCTTCGCCGGAGGTGGATTGGGGGGCGTCGTACCCGCCGGAGGAGGATTGGGGGGCGTCGTACCCGCCGGAGGTTGTGGATCGGGGGACGGCGTCGAATGGCGTGAAGGAGGTGTAGGTGAACCACCACGACCACCACCACCGCCACCACCGCCACCACCACCACCACCACCATCGGAGGGGGGTGGACTTGCTAGCCTTGGCACCTCGCCTGGAAACACTATGTACTTCTTTTTCCATAGAATGAACTGGCGCTTGACATCTCCAAGTCTTCTCTCCCCTTCGGGTGTAGGTTTGTCAATCTCCAGGTCCTCAAACCCTTGGACTATGTCTTCCACCGTGACACGAGCATAGCCATATGCAATGGGGTTGTTGTGGTGGAGTGCTCCAGGTGTACAGGGTAAAGCACTGCCGCTAGCTACCTTCGTGGAAACGTTCCCCACGGGATAATGCAGATCACATTCTTTCATCTCCTTTACATCATCCACGGGGTAGTGAGGCTCCGGTGCACGAATCTCGATCATCGGTGCACTAGCACCAGGCGGGGCATCCGTGGAAGCCACGCTGCTTCTCCGCTGCTGGCTTCCGCGATCCGCTTCATGATCTTCATGCGGCCCTGCAGCCGATTTTTCTTTCACTAGTTCATGCACGGTCTGCTTCAACTCATGGAGTTCCGATGCAAACTTCGTCATAAGATCTGCATCCCGGTCCGTCTTTCTCTTACGGCTTCTGTAACAGTACGGGTCATTGTCCTGGGAAAACCCTACTTTCCATGGAACTTTGCCTTTGCCTCGTACACGTCCTCCGTGTTCATCATTCCCGAGGGCTGTTGTCAGTGCGTCTTTCTCTCTGTTGAACTTGATCAAGCCCTCTTGAGCTTGGGTCATTGCGTCAATAAGGGCTTGGGTGGGAGCAAACTGTCTCTGCCGGTGAACACACACCCCTGTCTCCGGGTCTAGCGATCCCCCATGCCCGTACCACCAGCTTTTGGCCCTTGGGTCCCATCCCTCTGTACCTAGAGGGATTCCTCGCACCCTCAGGTCCTCCTCCATCTTCTGCCACCTAGGCTCCGAAAGGCGGTATCCTCCTGGCCCCATAATATGATGGAACTTTTTCTTACTCGCATTATCCTTATTTTTTCGATATTTCCTTGAAATGCTCCGATTGCTTTTGCCTCACAAATTCTGGCCAATCATCTTTCAGTTTCTCATGTTGTCCATTGAAATCCGGAGTCTTGCCCTTGTTGACATAGTCACGGGTTAAATTTTTCTTGAAGTTCCGGAATGCTTCGCCCATCTTCTGAAGAGCGAACTCTTTAACTAGCCTCCTCCTCTGACGTCCACCCGGAACCTCGTTACCGAATTCATCGACTTTGTTGTATTCCGGAGGTAGAATGGAATGTTCCATAAGCTTTCTCCAGCAATCCTTTTTCGTTCTCTTGTCGACAAAACTGAAACCAAGACGTGCCTTCTTTGGCTCCTTCCATTCCTGGACGGTGATCGGGACGTTGTCTCTAACAACGACTCCGCATTGGTTGATAAACTTTGAGGTGTGCTGTAGGGGCTTGCCGGTTTCACTGACAAACTCAATGGCATATGTTTCTCCTGTTTTCATCGCCTTGGATTTGCCACGCTTTGTCGTACTCGATCCGGAGGGCTAAAAAAAGAAAGAGAGTCGCGCGCGTTAATACATATGTATTCACATTTCAGTAAGTTTGTATCACGAGAGGCTCAATGTATATATATACCTCGCCGGAGGTGGTTGCTACTTGCAATTCGAGATCGTCGGTTGTTGACGGTTGACCTCCGTCGACAATGTCCGTTCTTTCACCTTCTTGATCATCGACAATCTCTGTTCCACCGTCAAGGTTCAGATAAGAAGAGACTACATCCTCTTGTTGCTCATATTCTGAGCCCGGCACATAAGGAATCTCGTTGTTGATGATGCCCATTAAATAACGTTCAGCCTCCGGATCCCTAAGCGGCTCGGTTCTATCGTCCGCCATATGTCACTCCTGCATGTAGTAAAAATTCTTTAAGTATAAAGGAATTAAAAAATAAGATTAAGGGGACATAGAGGAGGAGGAATTAAAAATAAGATTCTTTAAGTAAAAATTCTTTTTTTTTTCTTCTTCCTTTCTTCTTCCTCTTTCTTCTTTCTTTCTTCTTCTTCCTTTCTTCTTCCTCTTTCTTCTTCTTCCTTTCTTCTTCTTCCTTTTTCCTTTCTTCTTCTTCCTTTCTTCTTCTTCCTTTCTTCTTCTTCCTTTCTTCTTCTTCCTTTTTCTTTTTTCTTTCTTTCTTCTTCTTCCTTTCTTCTTCCTTTTTCTTTCTTCTTTCTTTTGGTTTTCATTTGGTTTTCATTTTTTTCTTCTTCCTTTTTCTTTCTTGTTTTTTCTTCTTCCTTTTTCTTTCTTCTTTCTTTCTTCTTTCTTTTTTCTTCTTCCTTTTTCTTCTTTCTTTTTTCTTCTTCTTTGTTTTCTACTTCCTTTCTTTTTTTCTTTCTTCTTTTCTTCTTCCTTTTCTTTCTTCTTTCTTCTTCTTCTTTTTTTCTTCTTCCTTTTTTCTTCTTTCTTTTCTTCTTTTCTTTTTTTCTTCTTCCTTTTCTTTCTTCGTTCTTTTTTCTTCTTTCTTTTTTCTTCTTCCTTTTTTTCTTCGTTTTTTGTTTTCTTTTGTTTTTTTCTTCTGTTTGTTTTCTTGTGTTTTCCTTTTTTTCTTCTTTCTTTTTTCTTCTTCCTTTGTTTTCTTCTGTTGTTTCTTCCTTTTTCTTTTTTTCTTCCTTTTTCCTTTTTTCTTCCTTTTCTTTTTTTCTTCCTTTTTCCTTTTTTCTTCCTTTTCTTGTTTTCTTCTGTTTTTCTTTTGTTTTCTTCTTCCTTCTTTCTTCTTCTTCCTTTTTCCTTTTCTTTCTTCTTCTTCTTCCTTTTTCTTCTTCCTTCTTCTTCTTCTGCCGGCGCGCGGAGGACGGCAGGCAGGGCCAGCGGGCGGCGGGCGGCAGGGCGTCGGCGGCGGCGGCAGGGCGTCGGGCAGCGGGCGGCGGGCGGCGGGCAAGGGCGCAGGGCACACGGGCGGCGGGCAAGGGCAGGGCACGGGCGGAGGCGGCGCTCACTGGGGACGGGGGCGGCGGCGCGCAGGGCTTCGGCGTCGGCGTCGGCGTCGGGGCAGGGCTTCGGCGTCGGCGTCGGCGTCGATCGGCGTCGGGGCAGCGCTTCGGCGTCGAGAGAGAGGAGAATGGGAAGTGGCGAAACTGCCAAGTGCAGTATTTATAGACGCACCTTTAGTCCCGGTTGGGGAGGCGGACCGCGACTAAAGGTAACCTTTAGTCGCGGCTGGCCACACCAACCGCGACTAAAGGGTACCCTTTAGTCGCGGTCCGCCTCCCCAACCGGGACTAAAGGGTTTTGGCGCCGCTTTCATTCCCGCGCAGAAAGACCCTTTAGTCGCGGTTGGGGACAACAACCGCGACTAAAGGGTACCCTTTAGTCGCGGTCCTCCTCCCCAACCGGGACTAAAAGGTCTGTGCTGGAACTAGCGCGGTGCGGTGGGATGTTTAGTCCCACCTCGCTAGCCGAGAGGCTTCGACAGTGGTTTATAAGCAAGGCTGCGCTCACCACTTCGAGCTCCTCTCAAGTGCAGGCTTACGGGCCTATTCTGTCACTATGTACCTGTGGGCCTACTGGGCCTTCTGCGGGCCTGAATCCTGGCCCATTAATGGGTTTCTAGTCGTATTCAGGCCGTGGTGGCCCAATAGGTGGCATATTTTTTATTTTTTGCCTGTTTTTTGTTTTCTTTTTTGCTTTATTTATTTTGTTTTGTTTTTCTTCTTTTTTTTTCTTTTTCCTTTTTTCTTCTTTTTTTCTTCTGTTTTTTTCTTCTGTTTGTTTTTTTCTTCTTTTTTGTTCTTATGTTTTGGCATATTTTTTATTTTTTGCCTGTTTTTTGTTTTCTTTTTTGCTTTATTTATTTTGTTTTGTTTTTCTTCTTTTTTCTTCCTTTTTCTTTTCCTTTTTTCTTCTGTTTTTCTTCTGTTTTTTCTTCTGTTTTTTTTCTTCTGTTTTTTTTCTTCTGTTTTTTCTTATGTTTTTCTTCTGTTTGTTTTTTTCTTCCTTTTTCCTTCTTTCTTCTTCTTCCTTTTTCCTTTTAAAATCAGAAAAATAAAACTAATTCATTTTAAAATCCCTTGAAGGTTTGACAAAAGGTTTGATACATCATTCAGTTCATCGACCAAATACAAAGTTTGGTACAATAAATTATTACACATCAATTCTTCCCTTGTGTCCCTGCTAGCTTACGATTGTGCCGTATCCATGGAGCATCCTCATCATTTAACTTAATGCTTGGGTCAGTGTTCACTTTGAAGGGCGGAATTTCACCAAACATATTATAATCTTCTGACATGTCTGTCTTGTCCTCCACTCCCACGATGTTTCTTTTCCCTGAAAAAACAATGTGGCGCTTTGGATCATCTCATGATGTACTGATCGTTTTCTTATCTTTCCGTTTCCTCGGTTTGCTACTCATGTCCTTCAAATAAAAAACCTGAGCGACATCTTTGGCAAGGACGAATGGTTCGTCAAGGTAACCAAGATTGTTGAAATCCACCATTGTCATTCCGTATTGCTCGTCCACCTTTACCCCACCTCCTGTTAGCTTGAACCATTTGCACCGGAACAAAGGGACCTTAAAGGAGGGTCCATAGTCAAGTTCCCATATCTCCTCTATGTAACCATAATATGTGACCTTTTGCCCATTCTCGGTTGATGCATCAAAGCGGACACCACTGTTTTGGTTGGTGCTCTTTTTATCTTGGGCAATGGTGTAAAATGTATTCCCATTTATCTCGTACCCTTGGAAAGTCGTTATAGTCGAAGATGGTTTCTTGGCCAACATGTACAGCTGATCTCCAACATCATTGTCATTCATTAAATGTTTTCGCAACCAACTGCCGAAAGTCTCCATGTGGGCCTTTCTAATCCAGGATTCAGGCTTCCCCGGGTTGTCCGAGCGTAAAATATTTTTGTGTTGCTCGAAGTACGGAGCCACCAAGCTGGAATTTTGCAGAACTGTGTGGTGTGCTTCAGTCATAGAATGACCGTCCATACATATCGTGGATTCCCTTCCGATCTTGCCTTTTCCACTTAGTCTCCCCTCGTGCCGCGATTGAGGAATACCAATCGGCTTAAGGTCAGGAACATAGTCAATACAGAACTCAATTACCTCCTCATTTCCATAGCCCTTGACGATGCTTCCTTCTGGCCTAGCATGGTTACGAACATATTTCTTTAATACTCCCATGAACCTCTCAAAGGGGAACATATTGTGTAGAAATACAGGACCGAGAATGGAAATCTCTTCGACTAGGTGGACCAGGAGGTGCGTCATAATATCGAAGAAGGATGGTGGGAACACCAACTCGAAAGTGACAAGGCATTGGTAGATCTTCTGGATTGATTACCTTCTGAGAGATTGCATTGAGGAATGCACATAGCTTCACAATGGCTACTCGAACATTTTCCGGTAGGAGCCCCCTCAAAGCAATCGGAAGCAATTGCGTCATAATCACGTGGCAGTCGTGAGACTTCAGGTTTTGGAACTTTTTCTCCGACATGTTTATTATTCCCTTTATATTCGACGAGAAGCCAGACGGGACCTTCATACTGCTCAGGCATTCAAAAAAAATGACCTTCTCTTCTTTGGTAAGAGCGTAGCTGGCACGACCTTGAAACCATTCCGGATGCCGGTCATCTGGGTCTTTCAAAAGTTGCTGGTCCTGCCGTGCTTCCTTTGTATCATTTTCTTCCCATACACGCCCAAGAAGCTTAGCAGGTTCACGCAAATATTCTTCGTAACATGCATCACGTCGATTGCAGAGCGGACATCTAGGACTTTCCAATATTCTAGCTCCCAAAATATAGATTTCTTCTTCCACATGGGTGCGTGCCCGTCAACTCCCCGCGGAACTGATTGTCCGCCAGGACCCTTTCCAAAGATGACTTTCAAATCCTTGACCATATCAAATATCTCAGCACCAGTACGCTCCGCAGGCTTCGGCCGGTGATCTGCCTTGCCGTTGAAATGCTTGCCTTTCTTTCTTACGTTATGATTTCGGGGAAGAAATCGACGATGACCCAGGTACACGTTCTTCTTACAATTAACCAAACGTACACTTTCAGTCTCATGTAAGCAGTGCGTGCATGCATTGTATCCCTTATTTGTCTGTCCCGAAAGGTTACTGAGAGCAAGCCAATCGTTGATGGTTACAAAAAGCAACGCTCGTAGGTCAAATTCCTCTCCTTTGTGCTCATCCCAGACACGTACACCAGGTCTGGCCCACAACTGTAAAAGTTCTTCAACTAATGGCCTTAGGTACACATCGATGTCGTTGCCGGGTTGCTTAGGGCCTTGGATGAGAATTGGCATCATAATGAACTTCCGCTTCATGCACAACCAAGGAGGAAGGTTGTAGATGCATAGAGTCACGGGCCAGGTGCTATGGCTGGAGCTTTGCTCGCCAAAAGGATTCATGCCATCAGTACTTAGACCAAATCTTATGTTCCTTGCGTCAGCTGCAAAATCTTTGAACACTCTGTCGATCTTTCTCCATTGCGTTCCATCAGCGGTGTGTCTCAACTCCCCGACTTACGGTCCTCTTTGTGCCATCGCAACGACTTGGCATGCTTTTTGTTCATTAACAGACGTTTCAACCGTGGTATTATATGAGCATACCACATCACCTTGGCGGGAACCCTCTTCCTGGGTTTCTCGCCCTCAACATCATCACCAGGGTCATCGCCTCTGATCTTATAACGCAATGCAGTGCATACAGGGCATTCATTCAAATTCTCGTATTCACCGCGGTAGAGGATGCAGTCGTTAATGCATGCATGTATCTTCAGAACCTCTAAACCTAGAGGGCAGACAGCCTTCTTTGCTTCGTACGTACTGGCGGGCAACTCGTTATTCTTCGGGAACATATTCTTCAACATTTTCAGCAAATTTTCAAATGATGAGTCACCTACACCTTCCTGTGCCTTCCATTTTAGCAAATCCAGTGTGCAGCCCAGCTTTTTCAGACTATTATCGCATCCTGGATACAACGACTTTTTGTGATCCTCTAACATGCGATCCAAATTCTCCCTATCCTTGTCAGTTTCGCAGCGTCTCCGTGCATCAGCAATGGTCCGACCAAGATCATCAGCGGGCTCATCATGTGCCTCTTCTTCACCTTCACCTAACCCTTCCCCACCTTCAGCATCATCCTCCATGAAAGTATCACCGAAATGATCATGATAGTTGTCATCGATATCATCCCCTTCTTCATCTTCTTCCATTCTAACCCCTCTTTCTCCATGCTTGGTCCAACAATTATAGCTTGGCATGAAACCGTGCCGAACCAGGTGCATGTGAACGTCTCTTGAGGAGGAGTAACCCTTCTGATTCTTACAGACAGCACATGGACAGATAATAAAACCTTGCTGCTTGTTCGCATTTGCCACTACGAGGAAATCTTTCAAACCCGTAGTGAACTCGCCAGAGAGTCGGGGACCGTACATCCATTGCCGATTCATCTGCATTATTATTATATAAAGTATATAATTAACCATCATGCATTTGTTAAACTAACTAGCTAGAAATAATACAAATTAAATAATGAACTACACACATGCATATTTTATCAATGACACATGAAAGGTTCAAGTTGCTAACCGCGATCGCGGAGGAAAAATAAATGAGAAAGCTCAAGTGTGGCTCGGACACTTCATATCATGTTTGTTTCAGGCTCTCGGGCATTTCATCAAACACCTTGTGTGCATAGGAGGAACCAAAAGCAAACCCACCACCCCCTTCTGAAAATTGTGAAGTGAGCTGAGTGAAGTGAAGTGAGCTGAGTCCTATATATAGGGATTGGCCTTTAGTCCCGGTTGGCCTGGCCAACCGCAACTAAAGGCCTTCGGGGACCTTTAGTCGCGGTTGGCCAGGCCAACCGGGACTAAAGCCCCTCCCGTCCGCCAGCTGTCGACCGAGCGCGCTGGGCCCAGATAGTTGGTCGCGGGTCTCCTCCCGAACCGCGACTAAAGACCCCTTTGGTCGCGGTTCGATTGTTTTGGGGACTAATGGGGGCGTATGGAAGCCTCTTTTTCTACCGGTGCTAGCTATTATACTGATGGCCGTTGTCGACAGTACTGACTTTTGTTTCATTCCGAAAATGATGGTTTGCATACAGAAATTAAGCAGGGGTAAACGGCTTCTTCTCAAGGATTTTTCTTTAGTGTTTGTTACGTATGCAGCCTCGTCAGTGCTCTGCTTCTATAGTATTGTTTGTCTCTCCGTAATGCCTGTACTAGCAGCTGGTTAACATCAGTTAATTAACATGAAGCACGTGCTCTGTTGGTAGCTGTTTAACCACTTCTGCAGTCTGTAGAGTAGTTCACTACAAACTGCATGCATGTTCATACTGTTTTGCATGACATGAGTTGGATTGTTCCTAGAAAACATTAGTTATCAAGTTGCATGCTAATCTTTTTTTTTCTCAAATAGGCACGACTGTGCGTATCATTTTATATAGAAGAGGGGGAAAGACTTCCCATCCACAGTGTTACAATGATATTTACACGGCTCTTACATCCACCTCCACATGGAGTAGTTACATGAGTCGACTACTCACCAAACCCCCACCATGCTAATCCCGCAAACACTCCATCCAAGTCCCCTTTCAAAAGCCCTGCTTGCCTTCACGTCCTGCCTTCCCTCTCGATCCGTCCGAGAACTTGCACTGTGGAGGGGCTTGCACCGTTGAAGACGATATCATTCCGGTGCGTCCATATCACCCACATGCCCTGCAAGCACAAGGCTCTCATAGTCCGCCGTTGGTCCCGCCGCTGCTCTTGCCTTAAGCCCCATGAGCCGAGGGTGTCGTCGTCGCGAGGTTCCGGCTACGGCCGATTTGTGGCCACGCTCATCCAGTGCCATACTTCCTTTGAGAAGGTGCAGCTCACCATGAGATGACTCATTGTTTCCTTTTGTTGGTCGCAGAAAGGGCACGCATCCTGATGAGGTAGCCCGCGCTTGGCGAGCCTGTCGGAAGTCCAGCACCGATTCTTGAGAGCAAGCCACGCAAAGAAACAACATGTCAGAGGTGCTCTCGATCCCATGTAAATGCAGCCGTAGGCGCCACCTCAAGCCCCGCAAACCTTGCCGCATACGCCAAACGTGCCTAAAACGTGCCATCCTTTTCCCACGCCCAGGTAACTGAGTCCGGCGTGCCCCTATCCAGCTGTACAGTCATTACTCTCGACCAGAGGAGCAGGAACTGCTGCAGCACAGCCTCAGTTATGTCTGGTCCAATTTCTCCTGCCCACGATGCATCCTCCATGGCTGCCGAGATTGTGCGCACCAGCCTTGCATGGATGGGGATCGCACACAGCACTGATGTTATTAGAATTAGTCGTCCACTCTTAGGCATGAGTGCTGCCTGCCAATTTGGGAGGCAGTTTGCAAGTTGGTCCACAAGGCCTTGGAGCTGCGCCGCTGATTGTTTGCAAATTGTTAGCGGTAGCCCCAAATACTTGCAAGGGAATGCCCCACTGGTACAGCCAAGCAGAGCACACACCTCATTGAGGTCCTCCTGAGGGCACCTTATGCCCATTGCTGCACTTTTTGCCATGTTCACCCATGGTCCAGAAGCATGCCCAAACTCGTCCAAAATGGCTCTGCACACCCTGGACTCCAACTCTGAAGGCTTGGAGAAAACCATCACATCATCCGCAAACATGGACACCCTTTGATGAGCGCCGGAACGGGCCAATGGTGCTAGCATTCCTCTGGCCGCAGCCAACTTGAATAGGCGTTCAAGAGGTTCCATGCATAGTATGAATATCATGGGGGGACAACGGAGCCCCTTGTCTTAGCCCTTGGCAATTGAGGATTGGCTTTCCTGGAATCCCATTGATCATGATCCGTGTGGAGGAGGTTGCTAGCAAACCACACATCCAAGAGGTCCACCTCCTCCCAAAGCCCAAGCATGTCAAGACCTCAATAATGAACGGCCATTGAATGGAGTCAAACGCCTTAGATATGACAAGTTTAAGCATGATTGTTGGCACCTTCAGCGCATGTAGATGGCTTGCCGTGGCTTGCACCAGCATGAAATTATCATGCAAGGAACGGCCTCGGACAAAAGCACTCTGATGGTGTCTGACCATATTCGGCAACTCCAAGGCCAACCTCCCGGCCAGAACTTTCTCAAAGATCTTGACCGCTCCATGCACTAAACTCACCGGTCAGTAGTCACGTATATCCACAGCCCCATCTTGCTTTGGTAGTAGCGACACAATCGCCTTGTTTATGCTTTGCATTCCTCATATCTCCAAGAAGTCATCAAGCGCTCGCATGAAGTCCCACTTGATTATATTCCAGCAAGTCGCGAAAAACCGGCCAGTGAATCCATCGGGGCCTGGCGACTTGTCCAATGGCATGGACTTAACTGTCTGCTCCACCTCTTCCATCGAGAAAGGGACCTCAAGGTGCAGCAAGTCCGTGGACGGCAAGCCAAGCATGTCCAAGTTGATGGTGCGCTGCCTCGCCAGCGCCGACCCAAACAGGGACGCATAATACTCGTCCACCATCCCAGCAACACTTTCCTGCCCTGTGAATATCTCCCCATTATGCTGCATGACTGTGATCATGTTTTTGCGTTGTCGATGCCGTGCATGGCGATGGAAAAACTCCGTGTTAGCGTCCCACTCCTTTAAGTGCAGGAGGCGGGAGCGCTGCCTCGTGATCGTCCGCTCAAGGGAACTCAATCCCAAGAGCTTCTTCTTTAGCAGTTTACGTAGACCATGCTCATGGTCCGACAGGGCTCTCGTGTCCGCGGCCATATCAAGCCGAAAAATAACCTCCATCGCTAGTGTCACCTGAAGGCGAACATTTCCGATCCATCTATCACTCCACCGCTGCAAGGCCTTCGCCGTCGCTCGAAGTTTAGCATCGAGCACTATGAACGCACACTAATAGAAAAATGACCTAATGTGAGACACATTAGTCTCGGTTCAATTTTGGCCCGGTACTAATGGTGCCATTAGTCCCGGTTCGAATGACTATGCATTAATGCCGGTTTGTGTTGAACCTTTAGTACACGAACTGGTACTAAAGGGGTGGTGGCAGGTTGGCGTCAGGCCGGGTCCCCACGAGCCCCTTTAGTCCCGGTTTGTGGCACAAACCAGTACTAAAGGGCTAACCTTTAGTACCGGTTCGTGCCACGAACCGGCACTAAAAGGTTCTAACCTATAGACCTAGTTGGAGACACAAACCGGGACTATAGGGCAATTTTCAAACTCTACCCCGCCCCCCCCCCCCCCCTATCGCCATTTCAGTTTTGAAAAAAACGAAAGAAAATGATAAAAACTTCAAAAATTAAAATCCTTAGAGATGTAGTTATGTTAATACATCTATTAGTTAGGAAAATTAAAAAACTTAAATTTGGAAATGTTTTGCAAAATAGTGTTATGAAAATGTAAAACGGTCATATCTTTTGCATACGATGTCGAAAAAAACGCATAATATATCAAAAAAATCAGCACGAAAATCCTCATCCGATTTTGAAAATCAGCACGAAAATCCGCATCCGATCCACAACAGGGGGGGAGGGTGTAGCGTTTGAAAATGGGACCTTTAGTCCCGGCTCGTGCCACAAACCGAGACTAAAGGTCTAATCTTTTGTCCCGGTTTGAGACACGAACCAGGACTAAAGGGCATCGCACCCTTTAGTTCCGGTTCGTGTCTCAAACCGGGACTAAATGGCTCATTTGAACCGGGACTAATGCCTTTAGCCGCACGAACCGGGACCAATGCTCACATTAGTCCCGGTTCGTGACTGAACCGGGACTAATGGGCTTATCTGGCTCGAACGAAAGCCCTGTTTTCTACTAGTGGCAGTTATTTGTTATTAACAATTTCCTAGTTTGTGTTTCACTTTCTCCACTGTATTCTTCTAGGTTTCTTTGCTATGATGTAACGCCCCAGATGTAACTTTCCATATTTGTAACCGAGCATTTTGTAACCGTTGCCATTTTCGGCTATGTGTTATGATATTCCCTTTGTGGCCGGGTTTTTGTCTTTCGTTTTGCATTTTGTTCATGTCATGCATGTCATATCATGTCATCATGTGCATCTCATTTGCATACGTGTTCGTCTCATGCATCCGAGCATTTTCTCCGTTGTCCGTTTTGCAATCCGACACTCCCACGTGCACCGGCGCACCCATCTTGTCTCTTTTCGTGAGCGGGTGTTTAACGTTTTCGGAATGGACCGAGTCTTGCCAAGTGGCCTTGGTATACCACCGGTAGACCACCTGTCAAGTTTCGTTCCATTTGGAGGTCGTTTGATGCTCCAACGGTTAACCGGGTAACCGCAAAGGCCTCTTGTGTGTTGCAGCCCAACACCCCTTCAAAACAGCCCAATAACCCATCTAAGCCCCCTCCATGCTCTCCGCCGTTCGATCACGATCGTGTGGGCGAAAACCGCACCCCATTTGGAGTCTCCTAGCTCCCTCTAGCTATAAATATGTCCTCCCCGTCCAAAATCCCGGATGAAACCCTAGCCCCGCTCCTTCGCGGTGCCGGACGTGTCCGCCTGGTGCCGGACACGACCACCGCCACCTCAACCCGGCCAATCCCTCGCCACCACGTCACCTCCGCCGCCGCTCCTGGCCAACCGGCGTGCGCCACCTCGCCTCCCCGCTCCTCCCACCGTGCCAGGCCCGCGGGGCCCAGATCCGGCCCCCGCGGCCCGGTCGCCCGGCGCGCCGCCGCCCATCGCCTCCGCCCGCGGCCAAGCGCGCCCGGCGCCCCGCCGCCCGCGCCTCCGCCTCCCTCGCCGGCGTCCGGCGCCTCCCGCGCCTCGCCCTCTTCCTTCCCCATCTCCGGCGAGCTCCCCGGCCGTCCTCGACGTCCGCGCGACGAACCCCTCCAGATCCAGATCCGCAGGTTGATTCCCCCCCCCCCCAAAATTCGCCAAGTCCTGAAAATATTGCATTCTGGTGCTATCTTTGATCTGCTGTAACTCCTTGCACATAGCTCCGTTTCGTGCGTGTAATATATGGAAATGTTCATCATGAGGTGCTCTTCATTTTGTTCTATTGTGCCATGCTCGTTTGAGTTCATCTGGGTTCCCAAATATCTGATGCAAAAGTGCTATATGATGTTTACTGCTGTCTGCTAACAAAACTTGGTGTTTTGTTATTTTTGTTGCATTTTATGTGTGCATCTTATGAGCATGAGCTCTACATGTGTTTTGATATATGCCATGCTATCTTTACAGGGGTGTATGCCATGTATTTTTGTGATCTATGTGGTGACTAGCACAAGCATGCAAACTAGGCTTCGGGATGTTACTGTTTTCAGAGACTTAGGATTTTGCCAAGTCTTTACCTGCTGATATTGTTATGCCATGTAAACCTGAGGCTACAGTGAGATCCATGCATATTTTGAGATACTTCAGTAAGGATGTTTTGAACATATGGTTGTGCTCTATCGATCCATGCCACGTCTTGCAATTATGAAGTGCCCTCGCATGTCTCAATCTTGCTCTACTTTTGCTATAAAATGTTCCTGGCAGATTGACTACATGTTATTCAATTTTGCCAAGGTTGTTGTAGTTGATCCATGCATGCTATGGACTTTTTCTTGCCATGGTTAGCTTCATGAACGTGTCTTCTTGCTGTAGGTATGCTTGTTTTGTCATGCAATGCTTTGTGATGAGTGAATCGAGCTCGCAAAGATGCCCTCATAAATCTGTCAGTGCCATGCTCTGTTTTCTGCCAAGTCTGAAATCCGTTAACAAACCTTGCTATGTTTACATGGGTGCCATCATATCTTGTAATCCTTTTTGGCTCATGGACAGTAAGGGACTTTTGTTCTATGCATTTATTAGATTCATGCCATGCCTTGTTTTTTTATGATATGTTCCTGTAGCATGTTGATTGTTTGCTCTGAATATTGCTACCTGATACTGTTTATGCCATGTTCAGTATTTTCACCATGCCACGAAGTCTGTGAAGCTGATATCTTTTGCACTTTTTTCATGCTTGTTTGAACCTGTTATTGTGTGATTTAGTCGTAGCTCATTGTTCATATTTTTTCAAGCATCTTGAGTACATCACTGTCATATGCTTTTTCGTTATGTTGGAGTGCAGTAGCTTAGCTTCTTGTTGCATTCTTAGTGGCATCGTGCTGTTAATCGCAGAATTGTGCCTTTCTTGTCTTGCTTGTCATTTGCAAACCGTGCATCCGATTTCGGTGATCTTTATATCGATTTCAACCGAAATCATCCCATCTTTCCAATGGCATACTTGGTTTGCCAAGTCGATGCCTTGTTCATCATTTTCCCTTCCGGAGCACGCTTATGCATCACATGTCACATCTCGCATATCATGCATGTTTTGCATCATGTTGCTTGTGCTTTGCACCGTGATTGATTGTGGTTCCGTTGCTTGTGTTCTTGCTTTGGGTAGAGCCGGGAGATGAGAACGCTTACGAGGAACCTGTTGAGAACGCTTACGAGGATCAAGCTTTCGACAACTCTGAGAACCTTGCAGGCAAGATGACCATACCCTCGATATCACTTCTGTCTTTGCTTTGCTAGTTGTTCGCTCTATTGCTATGCTGCGCTACCTACCACTTGCTATATCATGCCTCCCATATTTCCATGTCAATCCTCTAACCATCCTCTCCTAGCAAACCGTTGTTTGGCTAAGTTACCGCTTTTGCTCAGTCCTTCTTATAGCGTTGCTAGTTGCAGGTGAAGTTGAAGTTTGTTCCATGTTGGAACATGGATATTTTGGGATATCACAATATCTCTTATTTAATTAATGCATCTATATATTTGGTGAAGGGTGGAAGGCTCGGCCTTATGCCTGGTGTTTTGTTCCACTCTTGCCGCCCTAGTTTCCGTCATACCAGTGTTATATTCCTTGATTTTGCATTCCTTACGCGGTTGGGTGATTTATGGGACCCCCTAGACAGTTAGCCTTGAATAAAACTCCTCCAGCAAGGCCCAACCTTGGTTTTACATTTTCCTAACCTAAGCCTTTTCCCTTGGGTTTCGCGAGCCCGAGGGTCATCTTTATTTTAACCCCGCCCCCCCGGGCCAGTGCTTCTCTAAGTGTTGGTCCGAACCAAGCTGGCTGCGGGGCCACCTTGGGGAAACTTGAGGACTAGTTTTACTCGTAGCTAGTCTCATCCGGTGTTGCCCTGAGAACGAGATATGTGCAGCTCCTATCGGGATTTGTCGGCACATCGCGCGGCTTTGCTGGTCTTGTTTTATCATTGTTGAAATGTCTTGTAAACCGGGATTCCGAGACTGATCGGGTCTTTCCGGGAGAAGGAATATCCTTCGTTGACCGTGAGAGCTTATAATGGGCTAAGTTGGGACACCCCTACAGGGTATTATCTTTCGAAAGCCGTGCCCGCGGTTATGAGGCAGATGAGAATTTGTTAATGTCCGGTTGTAGAGAACTTGTCACTTGACTTAAATAAAATACATCAACCGCGTGTGTAGCCGTGATGGTCTCTTCTCGGCGGAGCCCGGGAAGTGAACACGGCTTGGGTTATGCATGAACGTAAGTAGTTTCAGGATCACTTCTTGATCACTTCTAGCTTCTCGACCGATGCGTTGCTTCTCTTCTCGCTCTTATTTGCGTATGTTAGCCACCATAATATGCTTATTGCTTGCCGCCGCTCCACCATATTACCCCCCCTTGCCTACCTTTAAGCTTAAATAGTCTTGATCTCGCGGGTGTGAGATTGCTGAGTCCTCATGACTCATAGATTCTACCAAAACAGTTGCAGGTGCCGAGGATACCTATGCAGATGACGCAACCGAGGTCAAGTGGGAGTTCGACGAGGACCGGGGTCGTTACTATGTTTCGTTTCCTGATGATCAGTAGTGGAGCCCAGTTGGGACGATCGGGGATCTAGCATTTGGGGTTGTCTTCTTTCATTTTGGTTCCGTAGTCGGACCTTGATTGTACTCTGAATGATGTATGTTTAAGTTATGCATTGTGGGAAGTGGCGATTGTAAGCCAACGCTCTTTATCCCATTCTTGTTCATTACATGGGATTGTGCGAAGATGACCCTTCTTGTGACAAAACCTACAATGCGATTATGCCTCTAAGTCGTGCCTCGACACGTGGGAGATATAGTCGCATCGTGGGTGTTACAAGTTGGTAATCAGAGCCATACCCGACTTAGGAGCCCCCTGCTTGATCGAATCGCTGGCGTTGTTGAGTCTAGAACAAAAATGTTTTGAGTCTTAGGATAATATATATCGGAGAGTAGGATTCTTTTTACTCCTCAGTACCTTCGTCACTCTGGTGAGGTCTCCTGACGTAGTTGTTTTGACTCTCCTCTCCTCAAATTTCACTAAAAAAAATTTAGGATCACGCGGGTATCTTGGAATCGTTCCGATGGTTTTGTGACGAGAACATTGTTCTTGGTGCCTCCTGACATTTAGGGGTTGTGGCAGTGTCCCTGGGAGTTGAGCTCCGAGGTGTTGTCGTCACAATTTTATCGTTGTAGTACTAGAATACCAGAGTTTCGCCGACATCGAAAATCTCTTTTATGCAGTTGTTGGTGAGATAACCTCGACGCCACCCAGTACTGGGGCAGGTGATTGTGAGTATTGCCATAACTCGTATAACGGATGCTTTTCGAAGGTTTAGGTAAATGATTTCCGAAGGTTTCTTGGTTATGTGTTGAAGGATGGATACAGCTGGATCTAGGTATTGTTAGTTTGGGTGATATATATTGTGTCCCCTGTATCCCCAACACCTGATTGCATAACCAGAAAGTTTCGGGAGTTTATAAGTGGGAATTCAAGTAGCTCTTAGGATATCTTTCCGACAGATGCATGATATGAGAATGGGGTTCGACGTCTAGTGGTCCGCCTTTCCACGGTTGGTTTAAAGTGGTCTCGTTGTGTCTTAAAGAGTCCTTGGCTATGCCGACTTGGGGACGCTTCGTATGTCATGTCCACTACCTTGTACATGATGGTGCTGTACGATCGAGCCCGTGTGGGCCCCACCATGAAAACTTCGGACGAAATCTCTATCATATGTTTGTTCCGGCTTATTCTGCAAGCCAATCCTCATTTTTGTTTTGAGTTGTGTTATTCGAGTTGCTTCGAAGTCTAATGTTGATTCCATACCTTTTGCTAAGTGGCTTCTCAACTTATGGACGTGTGATGATTTACTATGGAATTCATTCGTTCATCCTCGTTCGAATGTTTATTGTGAAGACTATATGTTGCAATTTCTATCCATTTATTCAACTTGTCTATCTGTCTATCAAGATGCTAATGGATGTCACCCTCTTCAGGATGGCTCCGCCAAGGCGTCAGAATTCGAAACGCAATGATGGGAATCAGGCGAACCCTCTGCCACCACCTCCGCCTCCGGAGGCATGGCAAGCTATCATGGCAGCCACCAACTCCAATGCTCAGATGATTTTGCAACTCTTGCAAGAGCGCATCCAAGGGCAAGGCAACCAAGGAAATCAAGGCCAAGGCAACCATCAGCCTCACTTTGCTACCCTCAACCAGTTCCTTGCAAATCAGCCTAAGTCTTTCAGCTACTGTGCCGAGGCCACAGACGCCGATGATTGGCTCGTGGACATCAACAAGCATTTTGAATGTAGCAATGTCAGGCCTGAGGACTATGTCAAGTTCGCTTCTTTTCAACTCAAGGACCAAGCTGCTGATTGGTATCAACAATACAAAGATTCCAGAGGAGGTCGTGCGATCACTTGGACTGACTTCTGTCGGGACTTCAAAGCTCACCACATTCCACAAAGTGTTGTTGAGAGCAAGCGTGAGGAGTTCCGCAATCTCAAGCAAGGCAGCATGTCCGTGTACCAATTCAACATCCAGTTTCAGAAACTTGCTCCCTTCGCTAAACAAGACGTTCCTGATGAAAAGAGCATGATCTATCACTTCAGAGGTGGCCTTAGAGAGGATCTGCGGTTAGCTTTCGTTCTTGTTGAGCCTACTCAGTTTGATCAATTCTATAACATGGCACTCAAGCAAGAAGCTTCTCAGCTCAAGTATGAGGCTTCTAAGAAGAGAGTCAGAGACGCAGTTCAGTCTTCTTCTTCCTAACTTGTGGCAGCTAAGCAACAGAAGTTCTGGTTGCCTCCTCCTCCTCCGTTTCGTCAGCCGTTCCAGCAGAAGAACAAAGGTGGCCATGGATCTTCCCACCCACCCAACCCTGGCTATCAGAACAAGTCTCAGAATCAAGCTCCAAGGCCAAATGCTCCTTATAATCGTCCACTCTCAGAGGTGACTTGCAACAAATGTCAGCAGAAAGGTCACTATGCTAACAAGTGCTTCAACCAAAGGCACCTTCCGCCTCCTCCCCCTGTGAGATCTTCTAGCAATGCAGTGGTCAAGCATTATCCCAAGTCTGCAAAGGTGAACATGATGAATGCAGCTCAAGCGGAGGAATCTACTGACGTGGTAATGGGTAATCTCTCAGTTAATGATATTCCTGCCAAAGTCTTATTTGATACCGGTGCATCGCATTCTTTCATGTCATATCCTTTTGCATTGAAGCACAATTTTGACACAGAGGAATTACCTAGAGCAATGCAAGTTATTTCTCCGGCTAAGCGTTTTAGCTCTAGTATGATGGTTCCGAATGTCGGTATCAAGATGGGTGACTATAAATTTCTGTCTTCTCCAATTGTCCTTGGTGACTCGGATATTGATCTAATTCTTGGGATGGACTGGCTTTCTAAGCACAAGGCTCAGCTTGATTGTGCTTCCAGGGAAATTCATTTGACACACTCTTCTGAGGATGTGATCATCTATGCCGCTCGTGATAAGACCATTCGGTTATTCTCTCTCAATGAGAAGGGCGAGCTAGACGCAATCTCTCAGATTCCAGTCGTTTGTGAGTACCAAGATGTATTTCCAGAAGAGCTTTCGGGTATGCCTCCTCACCGGCCAGTTGAGTTCGTTATCGACCTTGAGCCCGGCACTGAACCCGTTTGCAAGCGTCCTTACAATCTTGGACCCAAGGAGCTGAAGGAACTGAAGAAACAGCTCGATGAACAAGAGCGTCTGGGTTTGATCAGACCGAGTTCATCTCCGTGGGGTTGTGGTGTTCTTTTTGTCCAGAAGAAGGATGGCACGGACCGACTTTGTGTCGACTACCGTCCATTGAACAAGAAGACTATCAAGAACAAGTACCCACTTCCCAACATCAATGAGCTATTCGAGCAACTTAAAGGTGCAAAGGTGTTCTCCAAGCTTGACCTTCGAATGGGTTATCATCAGATTCGCATTCGTGAAGAAGAAATTCCCAAGACAGCATTCAGAACAAGCTTTGGTTCTTATGAATATACTGTCATGTCTTTCGGCCTTGTCAATGCTCCTCCAACATTCTCTCGAATGATGAATTTCATCTTCAACCCCTACACCAACGAATCCGTGCTGGTGTATCTCGATGATATCTTGGTCTTCTCCAAGAATAAGAAGGACCATGCCAAACATTTGCGATTGGTGCTCGACAAGCTCAGAGAGTATCAATTCTATGCGAAGTTTTCCAAATGTGAGTTCTGGCTTGATGAAGTTCTTTACCTTGGTCACATCATCTCTGCCAAGGGCATTGCTGTTAATCCCGCCAAGGTGTCTGCAGTTGTGGATTGGGAACCTCCTCAGAATGTCAAGCAGCTCCGCAGTTTTCTTGGTCTTGCAAGCTATTGCCGAAGATTCATTGAGAATTTCTCAAAGATTGCAAAGCCTCTTTCCAACCTCCTCCAGAAGCATGTGAAGTATGTCTGGACTCCTGAGTGTGATATTGCTTTCAACAATCTCAAAGAGAAACTTGTCACAGCTCCTGTCTTAACTCCTCCTGACGAATCCAAGCCATTTGATGTTTTCTGTGATGCTTCTCTTCAAGGTCGCTGTGCTGTGTTAATGCAAGAGAAGAAAGTTGTGGCCTGTACCTCTCGTCAGTTGAAGCCCAACGAAAAGAACTACCCCACTCACGATCTTGAGTTGGCGGCAGTTGTCCATGCATTAATAACATGGAGACATCTCTTGTTGGGAAGGAGAGTGGACATATTCACCGATCACAAGAGTCTCAAGTATATCTTCACTCAGCCCAACCTTAATCTCAGGCAAACTTGATGGGTCGAAATGATTCAAGAGTACAATCCGAGTACTGAGTATACTCCAGGCAAGGCCAATGTCATTGCAGATGCTTTGAGCAGAAAGGCGTATTGCAACAGCTTAATTCTCAAGCCTTTTCAACCGGATCTTTGTGAAGCTTTCCGCAAACTCAATCTCCAAGTTGTTCCTCATGGTTTTCTTCCCAACCTCCTAGTCTCTCCTACTTTGGAAGATCAAATTCGTGAGGCACAACTCCTTGATGCCATGGTGAAGAAGGTGAAACGTGGTAACGACAAGGGCATTTCCAAATACAAGTGCTATCGCATTGATGACAGAGACACTTTATTCTTCGAGGACCGGATTGTGGTTCCTAAAGGTGATCTAAGGAAGGTCATAATGAACGAAGCGCACAATTATCTTCTTTCCATTCATCCTGGAAGTACGAAGATGTACCATGACCTCAAGCAGTCGTATTGGTGGACTCGAATGAAGCGAGAAATTGCTAAATTCGTGAATGAATGTGATGTCTGTAGAAGGGTGAAAGCAGAACACCAACGACCAGCGGGTCTCCTCCAACCTTTTGCTATTCCAGAATGGAAGTTTGACCATATCGAGATGGACTTCGTGACTGGATTTCCTAAGTCCAAGCGTGGAAATGATGCTATCTTCGTTGTCATTAACAAGCTTACTAAAGTGGCTCATTTTCTTCCTATCAAAGAATCTATCACAGCAGTTCAGTTGGCAGAGCTATACACCTCCAGGATTGTCTCCTTGCACGGCATTCCACAATTGATTTCTTCAGTTCGTGGAAGCATTTTCACTTCTATGTTCTGGGACTCCTTCCAGAAGGCCATGGGCACCAACATTCGCTTCAGCACAGCTTTCCATCCTCAAACTAGTGGTCAAGTCGAGCGAGTCAATCAAATCCTTGAAGATATGCTCAGGGCTTGTGTCATTTCCTTTGGCATGAAGTGGGAAGATTGTCTCCCATATGCCGAGTTCTCCTACAACAACAGCTTCCAAGAGAGTTCGGGCAAGGCCCCATTCGAAATTCTCTATGGCAGGAAGTGTCGTACTCCTCTCAATTGGTCAGAGCCTGGTGAACGCCAACTTCTTGGCAATGACTTAATCACAGAGGCTGTAAAAATGTGTAAAGTCATCCGTGAAAATCTCAAAGCCGCGCAATCGCGCCAGAAGAATTACTATGATAGCAAGCACCGTGACTTGGCTTTCGAGATCGGAGATCATGTCTACCTCTGCGTCTCTCCAATGAAAGGCACTCGTCGCTTCGGTATCAAAGGGAAGCTTGCCCCTAGATACGTGGGTCCTTTCAAGATCATTGGCAAAAGAGGCGACCTCGCCTATCAACTTGAGCTTCCCTCCAACTTCGCGAATGTGCATGATGTGTTTCACGTGTCACAGCTTCGCAAGTGCTTCAAGACTCCTGAGCGCACCATCAACTTCGAAGAGTTTGACCTCCAAGAAGATCTATCTTATCATGAGCACCCCATTGCTATTCTTGAAGAAACTGAGTGCAAGACTCGCAACAAGTCTATCAAATTCCTGAAAGTGAAGTGGTCACACCATTCCGACCGAGAAGCCACCTGGGAACGCGAGGACCACCTCCGTTCCGAATATCCAGAGTTCTTTCAGTCCAAGATCTCGGGACGAGATCCTCTCGTAGTGGTGGAGTGTTGTAACGCCCCGGATGTAACTTTCCATATTTGTTACTCTGACTCTTGCCATTTTCGGCTATGTGTTATGATATTCCCTTCGTGGACGGGTTTTTATCTTTCGTTTTGCATTTTTTTTCATGTCATGCATGTCATATCATATCATGTGCATATCATTTGCATACGTGTTCATCTCATGCATCAGAGCATTTTCTCCGTTGTCCATTTTGCAATCCGACACTCCCACGTGCACCGGCGCATTCCTCTTGTCCCTTTTCGTGAGCGCGTGTTTAACGTTTTCGGAATGTACCAATCTTGCCAAGTGGCCTTGGTATACCACCGGTAGACCACCTGTCAAGTTTCATTCCATTTGGAGGTCGTTTGATGCTCCAACGGTTAACCGGGCAACCGCAAAGGCCTCTTGTGTGTTGCAGCCCAACACCCCTTCAAAACAGCCCAATAACCCATCTAAGCCCCCTACGCGCTCTCCGCCGTTCGATCACGATCGTGTGGGCGAAAACCGCACCCCATTTGGAGTCTCCTAGCTCCCTCTAGCTATAAATATGTCCTCCCCGTCCAAAATCCCGGATGAAACCCTGGCCCCGCTCCTTCGCGCCGCCGGACGTGTCCGCCCGGCGCTGGACACGACCACCGCCACCTCAACCCGGCCAATCCTCCGCCGTCACGTCACCTCCGCCGCCGCTCCTGGCCAACCGGCGTGCGCCACCTCGCCTCCCGGCTCCTCCCACCGCGCCAGGCCCGCGTGGCCCAGATCCGGCCCCCGCGGCCCGGTCGCCTGGCGCGCCGCCGCCCATCGCCTCCGCCCGCGGCTGCCCGCGCCCGAGCGCGCCCGGCGATCCGCCGCCCGCGCCTCCGCCTCCCTCGCCGGCGTCCGGCGCCTCCCGCGCTTCTGCCGCGCCTCGCCCTCCTCCTTCCCCATCTCTGGCGAGCGCCCCGGCCGTCCTCGACGTCCGCGCGACGAACCCCTCCAGATCCAGATCAGCAGGTTGTCCCCCCGCCCCCCGAAATTCTCAGTCCTGAAATTATTGCATTCTGGTGCTATTTTTGATCTGCTGTAACTCCTTGCACATAGCTCTGTTTCGTGCGTGTAATATATCGAAATGTTCATCATGAGGTGCTCTTCGTTTTGTTCCATTGTCCCATGCTCGTTTGAGTTCATCTGGGTGCCAAAATCTCTGATGCAAGAGTGCTATATGATGTTTACTACTGTCTGCTAACAGAACTTGGTGTTTTGTTATTTTTGTTGCATTTTATGTGTGCATCTTATCAGCATGAGCTCTACATGTGTTTTGATCTATGTCATGATATCTTTACAGGGGTGTATGCCATGTATTTTTGTGATCTATGTGGTGACTAGCACAAGCATGCAAACTAGACTTCAGGATGTTACTGTTTTCAGAGACTTGGGATTTTGCCAAGTCTTTACCTGCTAATATTTTTATGCCATGTAAACCTGAGGCTACAGTGAGATCCATGCATATTTTGAGATACTTCAGTAAGGATGTTTTGAACATATGGTTGTGCTCTAACCATCCATGCCACCTTTTGCAATTATGAAGTGCCCTAGCATGTCTCAATCTTGCTCTACTTTTGCTATAAAATGTTCCTGGCAGATTGACTACATGTTATTCAATTTTGCCAAGGTTGTTATAGTTGATCCATGCATGCTATGGACTTGCTCTTGCCATGGTTAGCTTCATGAGCATGTCTTCTTGCTGTAGGTATGTTTATTTTCTCATGCAATGCTTTGTGATGAGTGAATCGAGCTCGCAAAGATGCCCTCATAAATCTGTCAATGCCATGCTCTGTTTTCTGCTAAGTCTGAAATCTGTTAACAAAACTTGCTATGTTTACATGGGTGCCATCATATCTTCTGTTCCTTTTTGGCTCATGGTTAGTAAGGGACTTTTGTTCTATGCATTTAGTAGATTCGTGCCATGTCTTGTTTTGCTCTGAACATTGCTACCTGATGCTGTTTATGCCATGTTCAGTATTTTCACCATGCCACTAAGTCTATGAAGCTGATATCTTTTGCACTTTTTTCATGCTTGTTTGAACCTGTTATTTTGTGATTTAGCCGTAGCTCTGTGTTCATCTTTTGTCAAGCATCTTGAGTACATCACTGTCATATGCTTTGCCGTTATGTTGGAGTGCAGTAGCTTAGCTTCGTGTTGCATTCTTAGTGGCATCGTGCTGTTAATCGCAGAATTGTGCCTTTCTTGTTTTGCTTGTCATTTGCAAACCGTGCATCCGATTCCGGTGATCTTTATATCGATTTCAACCGAAATCATCCAATCTTTCCAGTGGCATACTTGGTTTGACAAGTGGATGCCTTGTTCATCATTTTCCCTTCCGGAGCACGCTTATGCATCACATATCACATCTCGCATATCATGCATGTTTTGCATCATGTTGCTTGTGCTTTGCACCATTGTGGTTCCGTTGCTTGTGTTCTTGCATTGGGTAGAGCCGGGAGACGAGAACGCTTACGAGGAACCTGTTGAGAACGCTTACGATGATCAAGCTTTCGACAACTCTGAGAACCTTGCAGGCAAGATGACCATACCCTCGATATCACTTCTATCTTTGCTTTGCTAGTTGTTCGCTCTATTGCTATGTTGCGCTACCTACCACTTGCTATATCATGCTTCCCATATTGCCATGTCAATCCTCTAACCATCCTCTCCTAGCAAACCGTTGTTTGGCTAAGTTACCGCTTTTGCTCGGCCCTTCTTATAGCGTTGCTAGTTGCAGGTGAAGTTGAAGTTTGTTCCATGTTGGAACATGGATATTTTGGGATATCACAATATATCTTATTTAATTAATGCATCTATATACTTGGTAAAGGGTGGAAGGCTCGGCCTTATGCCTGGTGTTTTGTTCCACTCTTGCCGCCCTAGTTTCCGTCATACCAGTGTTATGTTCCTTGATTTTGCGTTCCTTCGGCGGTTGGGTGATTTATGGGACCCCCTTGACAGTTCGCCTTGAATAAAACTCCTCCAGCAAGGCCCAACCTTGGTTTTACATTTGCCTAACAACCTATACCTTTCCCTTGGGTCGGCCAACCCGAGGGTCATCTTTATTTTAACCCCCCCAGGCCAGTGCTTCTCTAAGTGTTGGTCCGAACCGAGCTGCCTGCGGGGCCACCTTGGGGAAACTTGGGGACTGGTTTTACTCGTAGCTAGTCTCATCCGGTGTTGCCCTGAGAACGAGATATGTGCAGCTCCTATCGGATTTGTCGGCACATCGGGCGGCATTGCTGGTCTTGTTTTATCATGGTTGAAATGTCTTGTAAACAGGGATTCCGAGACTGATCGGGTTCCCAGGAGAAGGAATATCCTTCGTTGACCGTGAGAGCTTATAATGGGCTAAGTTGGGACACCCCTGGAGGGTATTATCTTTCGAAAGTCGTGCCCACGGTTATGAGGCAGATGGGAATTTGTTAATGTCCGGTTGTAGAGAACTTGTCACTTGACTTAAATAAAATACATCAACCGCGTGTATAGCCGTGATGGTCTCTTCTCGGCGGAGCCCGGGAAGTGAACACGGCTTGGGTCATGCATGAACGTAAGTAGTTTCAGGATCACTTCTTGATCACTTCTAGCTTCTCGACCGATGCGTTGCTTCTCTTCTCGCTCTCCTTTGCGTATGTTAGCCACCATAACATGCTTATTGCTTGCCGCCGCTCCACCATATTACCCCCCCCCCCTTGCCTACCTTTAAGCTTAAATAGTCTTGATCTCGCGGGTGTGAGATTGCTGAGTCCTCGTGACTCACAGATTCTACCAAAACAGTTGCAGGTGCCGTGGATACCTATGCAGATGACGCAACTGCTTAAGTGGGAGTTCGATGAGGACCGGGGTCGTTACTATGTTTCGTTTCCTGATGATCCGTAGTGGAGCCCAGTTGGGACGATCGGGGATCTAGCATTTGGGGTTGTCTTCTTTCATTTTGGTTCCGTAGTCGGTCCTTGATTGTACTCTGAATGATGTATGTTTAAGTTATGCATTGTGTGAAGTGGCGATTGTAAGCCAACTCTTTATCCCATTCTTGTTCATTACATGGGATTGTGTGAAGATGACCCTTCTTGCGACAAAACCTACAATGCGATTATGCCTCTAAGTCGTGCCTCGACATGTGGGAGATATAGTCACATCGTGGGTGTTACATATGATATGTTGATCTTCGAAGGGAGCCAAAACTTAGTCAATTGTCATTTCATTCATATTTCATGTTGCAAGAAATGGACATGAAAAACTCTGTCGTTTTAATTCCTAGATGTGATGGTAAGAGCAACTTCAATAGCTCCTCTAAAATACATTCCTTAAAAATCATTTTACGGGATGTCTGTATAGTCTCTTTAGGTGAAGTTGACTGATGACTACTTTTCTCAGTTCCCGTAAAATCTACAACTATTTTTTACTTTTTGTCTTTTAAAAACTGGTCCACAGCACAAGGTACCCAACATGTCATTGAGAAAATGGAAGTCGGTCGGTGAAGGTACGACAAGGTGGGCGGGGAGGCACGGAGAATGTCTGGCACAGCAGCCGGCCGATGCGAAGACGCGGCTAGGTCACACGACCAGCGGAGGAGCAGTCATCGCAGGGAGAGGTGGGCTGCCGGATCGGCGGGCGCGTGACCAGGCAGTGGAGAAGTGGCGGAACGGCACGACATGCGGCCACGCTACGGAGGAGTGGCGGTGGTGGGCAAGTGCGAGCGGCGGATGAGGCGGGGCAACAACCACGGCAGCGATGGACCCTTGACGATGTGAAAGTTCAGCCAGTTTCAATCCGCCAAAATGGACCCTTCCCGTAAACATGCGTAAATTTTGAGGGAATTATGCGGGATGCTGTAAAAAAAATCTGCTTTTACGGGAGCGGTTGGAGGTCTATTTTTGTCTCAACATTTCATAAATGGTATTTTTTTATAGATCCGGGAGCTATTGGAGTTACTCTAAGTATGACTAAAGCAAACATAACATGTGTATTAAGTTGTACTACATGAAGGTTGGTTACTCTGGATCATTCATGAATAACCTTTTTGCAAATGCAACTTTCATTCAACCAGTCACTCATTCAGGGCATGTTTGGTCGCCTGCATTAGACCCAACTAGGCCCGCGCTTTAAGAAATTGGGTCGTTTGGTTATCTGTGTTCACTATTGGGCTCGCTCGCTAGGAATCCTCAGACTGGCAGTTTCTAGCGAGCTAGGCCAAGCTGATGAGCTGAGCCACACCGAGTGCACATGGGTGGGCCCTTTGCACGAGAGGAGATATGAGGGATGCACGCTGTGTAAGTGCTATCTTCTTCTACCTCCACTAACCTCCTGCCTACTCTCCTTTCTTCCTTGCCCCTTCTAATCTACACAAAAGGGTGCTTTGATTGGAGATAACCTCTACATGAAAAAGATGCACATCGATTTTATGGTTCCATTCAGAGGGTCGGTTTGTAGTTTTGTCGATCATAAATGCTCCATTTTGTGTTCATGTTTGGAGCTATTTTGGATGAATTATGTCAGATTCGTCGCGCATGATCGAACGTTTGAAATTTCTCTTCGCCAGTAGCCTAATCTTGTAGTTCCTCATGACATTCGTGTTGCAAGTTTTCTGTTTTGATGATTGTTCATCTTGGCCTTCTCACCTCTCGATCCGTCATAACGTGCACACTGTATGTGACGCCCCCGATTTGACCGTACACTAATCATGCACGCAAATGTGTACGATCAAGGTCAGGGACTCACGGGAAGATATCACAACACAACTCTACAACATAAATAAGTCATACAAGCATCATAATACAACCCAGGGGCCTCGAGGGCTCGAATACAAGTGCTTGATCATAGACGAGTCAGCGGAAGCAACAATATCTGAGTACAGACATAAGTTAAACAAGTTTGCCTTAAGAAGGCTAGCACAAAATTAGCAACGATCGAAAAGGCAAGGCCTCCTGCCTGGGACGTCCTAACTACTCCTCGAAGCCGAACTCCATGTAGAATCATCCTCGGGATCTCTAGCTCCTGGACTCCAGCATCTGGTTGCGACAACCAGGTACAGAAAGGGGAAAAGAGGGAGAAAAGCAACCGTGAGTACTCATCCAAAGAACTCGCAAGCAAGGATCTACACTACATATGCATGGGTATATGTGTAAAGGGCCATATCGGTGGACTGAACTGCAGAATGCCAGAATAAGTGAGGGATAGCTAATCCTGTCGAAGACTACGCTTCTGGCAGCCTCCATCTTGCTGCATGTAGAAGAGAGTAGATTGAAGTCCTCCAAGTAGCATCGTATAGCATAATCCTACCCGGCGATCCCCTCCTCGTCGCCCTGTTAGAGAGCGATCACCGGGTTGTATCTGGCACTTGGAAGGGTGTATTTTATTAAGTATCCGGTTCTAGTTGTCATAAGGTCAAGGTACAACTCCGGGTCGTCCTTTTACCGAGGGACACGGCTATTCGAATAGATAAACTTCCCTGCAGGGGTGCACCACATAACCCAACACGCTCGATCCCATTTGGCCGGACACACTTTCCTGGGTCATGCCCGGCCTCGTAAGATCAACACGTCGCAGCCCCACCCAGGGTCAACAAAGAGGTCAGCACGCCGGTCTAAATCCTATGGCGCAGGGGTCTGGGCCCATCACCCATTGCACACCTGCACGTTGCGAGGGCGGCCGGAAGCAGACCTAGCCTAGCAGGCGTTCCAGTCCAATCCGGCGCGCGCCGCTCCGTCGCTGACGTCAAGAAGAGCTTCGGCTGATACCACGACGTCGAGTGCCCATAACTGTTCCCGCGTAGTTGGTTAGTGCGTATAGACCAAATGGCCAGACTCAGATCAAATACCAAGATCTCGTTAAGCGTGTTAACTATCCACGAACGCCGACCAGGGCCAGACCCACCTCTCTCCTAGGTGGTCTCAACCTGCCCTGTCGCTCCGCCACAAAGTAACAGTTGGGGGCCGTCAGGAACCCAGGCCCACCTCTACCGGGATGGAGCCACCTGTCCTTTCAGCCCCCTCATCAGAATCACTTGCGGGTACTCAACGAGCCGACCCGACTTTAGTCACCACATGTGTCATGTATAATTGTATATAGTATATACCCGTGATCACCTCCCGAAGTGATCACGGCCCAGTAGTATAGCATGGCAGATGGACAAGAGTGTAGGGCCACTGATGGAACACTAGCATCCTATACTAAGCAGTAGGATAGCAGGTAAGGGTAACAACTGTAGCAACAATGACAGGCTATGCATCAGTATAGGATTAACCGAAAGCAGTAACATGCTACACTACTCTAATGCAAGCAGTATAGAGAAGGAATAGGCGATATCTGGTGATCAAGGGGGGGGCTTGCCTGGTTGCTCTGGCAAGTAGGAGGGGTCGTCAACTCCGTAGTCGAACTGGGCAGCAGCAGCGTCGGTCTCGTAGTCTACTGGAGAGAAGGGGGGAGAAACACTAAATACAATGCAAACATAAGCATGACGATGCGTGCCATGACAATGAGCGGTGCTAGGTGTGTCCTAACGCAGCAGTAGGTGGTACCGGCAAAGGGGGGAACATCCGGGAAAGTATTCCCGATGTTTCGCGTTTTCGGACAGACGGACCGGAGGGGGAAAGCTCCATGTTCGCTATGCTAGGAACGTGTGGCTGACAAACGGACTACGTTTTCGGATTCGTCTCGCCGTTCTGAGCAACTTTCATGTACAAAGTTTTTCCATCCGAGCTACGGTTTATTTTATATTAAATTTTAAAAATTTAAATCATTTTTAGGATTTAATAAATTAATTTAATTCAAAATTTAATTAATGCATCAGCATGACGTCAGCAGTCAACGTTGACCGTTGACCTGGTCAACCTGACAGGTGGGTCCCACCTGTCAGGGGCTGTTAGCTAATTAACAGTAGTTAATTAGGTTAATTAGTTATTAGGTTAATTAATCTTAATTAGTTAATGTTAATAGGATTAATTAAGTTAATTAATTATCTTAACTAATTATCTTAATTAATTAATTAATTATTTATTTATTTATTTATTTATTTTTATTAGTTTAATTAATTGTTTTTTAAATCATTTTTTTAACGTTCTCAGGGGCTGGGCTATCGGGCACAGCCCGAACGGGCACTGGCCCGCGGGGCGCACCCGATTTGGGCGCTGCGCGGCGCCGGGGTGTGCTGGCTCCCGAGCGGAGGCCGAGCCCGGGCGGCGACCAGCAAGGGGCCGCGGCGGAGGCGGTGGGAGTTGCGGGCGGAGGCGGGCGCAGTGGCAGGGGCAGCCGGCGCATGCGGGGCGGAGGCGCGCCCGGCAGCGGCGCTGGGCGCGAGCCAGCAGTGCGGCAGATGAGCGGGGCGAGCCGGGCGGGGCTTGGCACACGCCCGGACGGCGACGGACGTGGCGGGGCACGAGCGGGGCGGCAGTGTCCGCGAGCACGGCGCGGCCACGGCGAACTAGCAGGCGGGTAAGGGAGGCAAAGAGGAGAAGGGGAGGGGGCTCACAAAGCCCTATATTTGAGCGAGGCGGGCGCGGGGAGGACTCGGGGTCGGGCGACGGGTCGGCGTCGCAGATCCGGCGAGGAGGAGGTCGAGGACGGAGGAGCTCGACGTCGGGGCGGCGCCCGATGACGGCGCTCGGGTAGTGGACGAGGAGGCGAGGCAGCGACGGTGGGGAGGGGGATGATGACAGGCGGCGGTGAGGTGGCCTCGGCCGGCGATGCCGGTAAAGCCACCGGGCGGCGACCGGCGATGGTGCTCGGGGCGAGGGGAGCCCAGATCGGGGAGAGGGGGAGGGAAGGAACGAGTCGAGAGAGTGGGGTGGGGATCATGGGGGTCGTGGCTAGGGTTCGGGCACGGCAGGCCATATAGGCCAGGGGCGCGGGTGGGCCGGGGGGCCAGCCAGCTGGGCCGCGGCCTAGTTGACCGGGGGGTTTTCTTCTTCTATTTTTTTGTTTATTTTCTTTTAAAACTTTCTTTTCTATTCATTTACTTTCCCTATAGTTTTCAATTTATTTTAGTTTCAAAAATACAAAACAGCTCCTAAATCAGTATAGCTAAATATACCACTTCCCCATTTAATTACGGCACCCAAGTAAAATAGTTTAGCATTTTATTAATTATAAAAGGCATTATTTAATTGATTAAGCCACTGTTTTATTTATTTTAGTGCCCTTAATTGTTTATAAAAACTGTGGGTTCTCCACCATTATTACTTCAGATTTATTTGTCACATTTAGCAAATTTTAGTTTTTATGTTTGAAAAATTTATCGTTTAACTTATTTTAGATTTGAATTCCAACGGGACTTGGTTTACCGCGAGATAAACAACAGTAACCGTGGTGACGTGGTGTCATTAGCAGAGGTTACTGTAACTTGATTATCCGGGCGTCACAATTCTCCTCCACTACAAAAAATCTCGTCCCGAGATTTAAGAGGAGGAATAAGGGGGAAAGGTCTGGTTACGAAATTCTAACGAATCTTCTCGGTCTTGGTTGCTCTTCTCGAAGTGGTCGATCCATTACATTGACGTCTCCATTTGTCTGCTTCAGGTCATCCTGATGAAGTCGTCATCCTTCCTTCAGGATCTTCATCGTACTTACGGAAATCTAAGGGGGAAAAACTCGGGAAGGACGGAGCTCAACATATGTTAGGTACCTGGGGGCTATCTCAGTGAAAGTGGCATAGAGGCATCTCTCGAGTTGAAATTCAAGAAAGTTATCGAGAGCAAGGTAAGGAGGGGCAACAAGAAGCTCCAAGCGGTTAGGCAACCGTCTGTTGCCTGAAACAGAGGGTGAAAGGGGTTCCGAGCAATGGGAATAAGTATTGCGCCTGATACCAGAATAGATCACTAGGAAGGTGGGTCGTGATCTTTCATATGAAGCCAAGCGTGAGGAATAACTTTAGAAACATGGGTGTACAGGAGAGTCAGGTTTCGATCCTGTGGAACCGTGGGTTATGGGCCCACCTCTATGGGTTATGGGCCCACCATGTGGGTTAAAAATAGGAGCGGTGACATCTTGCACGGCCATGATAGCAAGGCATGTCAGAGAGTAGCATTTCAGTTATGTCGGCAACAACGTCGGTACCAAGGGCGAGGGACGAAGAGAACCATTTTCCTGCTCGTTGAACGAGGCGGACCAATAGGCAAGGTTCTCGTCCATCGGTGGTTACCGGAATGTCATCAACAATAGTAACAGGGTCTTACTGACAGAGTTGTACACCGAGGTGTTTGCACAAGCAAGGAATTATTACTGCTTATACCATATATATCATAGAAACGGTTTAAACAAACCAATGGAAAGGGAAAGTGTCTATCAGATTTAATCAGAACAATGGAAAGAAAAATGTGTTTAAACACATAATTCAGGGGTATATCCTTCCCAAGGACAAGCAGAGCATGATATCCATGACAGGGTATAACGTAGAAAACCATTTAGGTTAGGGGAGAGGAAGTTCATGACATTACCCATACAACGGTGTTTGGATAATTGAGCAAGAAAACATTTAGCATTGGGCTTCAAATGTTCTTGTCGAAAATCGGAGTACCACAGACATGCTTCGGGATAGCATTGACATGGTCTTCAAGCAAGGGTCGGACTTTGGATACTCAATGGATGCATCAGGAATAACTTGTAGAATAAGTCTTACAATTTCCTCATGGAAGAATGGATAACCTTGCTGAAAGGAAGAACTATAACAATAGGTCCTCCGGTCAAGTGTGCTAGGCATGACATCACCTTACCGGGTCATATAAAGACCAATGTTATAACTCTTGAAAATATGCTCCAACCATCATAGCTGACCGAGATTCAGATCGGATTGGCGTCAGGATAACTCAAACTTAGTGAGGCCCGAGGAGAAAAGGTGCAACACAATTGACGAGATGACATTGTAAGATTTTCAAGAAATGAACTATGGAAGCGAGTTCTGAAACCAGAGTTCATCATTAAACCAAGGAGAGGATGAGGGGGTGGCTGATGAACTAAACGACAATTCATCGAGATTTCCAAAAGATGGATTTCCACAATGATGTGAACAAAGAGATAACATTTGTCAGATCAGATGATATAATGAGGTATGCTTGAGGAAAACATACCCAATTAGACATTGGTTGAAAGGTGCACGCGAGATATGGGCTTAGGTAGCAAGATCAACGTTAGAGTGACGTATCAATAACCAACAGTCTAAGAACGAACTGTCGATCGTTAACTTCAAAGCAATAGGGTTGATAGAAGTACATAACTCAAATAGCATCGTTCTCTTGTTGATACCCCGGTTGGAATCAACACGAGAACCAAGAAAGAATGGTGATGGTGAGAAGTATCATCATACCAGGAATTTCTAAGAGGTGGAGCAATCCCCACAACATTCTCGACAGAAAAGAAAGTAATACTTCAAGGAAGAACACAACACTAGCTGGAGAGCAAGTTGTATTCATAATGTGGACAAGTTCGTGATGAAAGGGAGTCAAGGGTGTTGTCGATGATAAAAAAAATTATCGAGGGATAAGGATGGTATTTCTCATCACGAATTCGATTGATATCCTGTAAGAGCTCAGAATGTTGATGATGATCACGACACATCGAGAGATTTCATGAAGATGTAATCAATCGGTGATGACATCAAGTCAAAGGAATGATGAAGCGAAAGGTTATTGGAACCACGAGTACGACACAAACTCGAAATCAAGCTTGCTGTTCAAGTACAAATGGTATGACGAGGAAGATCAACGTAAGATTAGCTCATCGTCGAAAATTGTGCTCCGGGAAGAAGGACCCGGTAACACAGTTAAAATTTAGCACGATAATGATATAGCCAATCAGGCTAGGAATGACGTGATCGAGTACAAACTCGCAAGTAAAGAAGGTTACTAAGAGTTGTTTAACCGCGACGCGAACTCGATTCAGTTATCGATGTCCTTGAGTGTTTAATAACTCGAAGCCCGTGAAAAACTGTAATCAGTGAGAATGTAGTACTTGATGAAGAACTCATAAGAAGTTATGATGTTCCGTGATAATCTCGAGATACCAGGGGGGTAATACTCGACGACAAACCAAAGTAGAGGTTGGACTGGGGTATTGCTCTGCAGAAGACAAGTGCTTAACTTGTACGAGAAATGGTATTTAAAGGAGAACATGGTCGGAACCACGATTGCAAAAGGCCAGATCCCAGATATAAGATGAACTTATACCAAGGGAATAACTAATTTTAAAAGAAGCTTCGATGAGAAGATCTACATCGTGTCCATGGGCATGAACACAAAGTTCAAGGTCGACTCCCACTTCTCCAATGCATATCCTTTCATTTACTTCTCGCGTTCGATGAAGTTGTAGTGTTGAAATTTTATATGGCAAAATACCAGAAGAGTATGACTCGTGAAAACTTTCGAGTTCACACATATTAAGAAAGGCATAGGTTCAAGCCATTGGGGCTTCTTAGAACATATACCACGAACTTCAGAAGTAAATAACACAAGCTCAAAAGTAGAGCATGGTTGACAAAGCAGAGGATACAATTTACCAGAGGCATTATGTATCCGAGAAGAGACTCACAAAGTTACTGAATAATAAGGACGTCGTCGGATAAAATCCAATAAAGGTTTTGGTGGTCTTCAAGGGATCAGATGTGAGCATCGGTACTCAACCAGAAGAAGAAAGAAAGCAAGGCAATCGGAATATCAAAACAACTGACTAATTCAAAGCTCAAATGCAAAGGAATTATGAGTTCCAAATCAAGGGATCAGAAGCAATGTTCTGATTAGGGATGGATAAGTTGAATAGTCTTAGGGGTACAATCGACGGCAATTGGATTGGTTGAGAACCAGCTCATGTTCAAAATGACATCTGAGCCAGATAGATAATTTAAAAGGATCAACCGATGATTGCGTGCATCCGCACTCATGTTGAATCAACAGGATCAAAATGACGGTGTCAAAGGAGACTAATGAATATTGCCAGATATATGGGAAGCATCCATAATGTAAGTAGACAAGTATTTGCAGAGCAATAAAGCTGCTAAGGATTTTCGGAGGATTGAATAGTATTTCAAAGACTTTTGTGAAACACCTGAACAACTGGGGATGAGGGGATACTCGGAAGTGCGAGAAATTATTCTTAGGGGTATTCAGGTGGCAAAAACTGTATAGCAGTAAGCTCAAAGGATTCTTGGAACAACGGAGAGCGGTTCGAGGCATCTTGTCTTAACAAGATCAACTTGGAATAGAATTAAGAACGACGGTTGTAAGTATTTATCCATAGGGATAGATCAGTGGTAGGGAATTGCAAAAGCAACGAGCACAAAGTCTCGAAAGAGTATCGGGGAGTAACTTCGAAATCTTCTGGTGCAGTAGGCGATCATCTGTGATAAGGGGCTCTCCGGGAGACGTAGTTACGAGAACCTAGAGTCAGATTTAGTAAAATCATTTAACCCGAATAGAAGAGAGATCAGAGTCCCAGAGTAAGGATCGAGGAGTAAAAGATCCTAATACCACCCAATGGCGACGTGGGCCCGTAAGCCACACAGCCATGTTAGTAAAAGTTTTTCAATGACTAGACTCGACTTCGGCCAAGGAGGTGGAAAGCGGGATTCCTATAGGCAGTCGGCTCTGATACCAACTTGCTAGGAACGTGTGGCTGACAAACGGACTACCTATTCAGATTCGTCTCGCCGTTCTGAGCAACTTTTATGTACAAAGTTTTTACATCCGAGCTACGGTTTATTTTATATTAAATTTTAAAGATTTAATTCATTTTTAGAATTTAATAAATTAATTTAATTCGAAATTTAATTAATGCATCAGCATGACGTCAGCATGACGTCAGCAGTCAACGTTGACCGTTGACCTGGTCAACCTGACAGGTGGGTCCCACCTGTCAGGGGCTGTTAGCTAATTAACAGTAGTTAATTAGGTTAATTAGTTATTAGGTTAATTAATCTTAATTAGTTAATATTAACAGGATTAATTAAGTTAATTAATTATCTTAACTAATTAGCTTTATTATTTATTTATTTATTTTTATTAATTTAATTAATTATTTTTTAAATCATTTTTTTAACGTTCTCAGGGGCTGGGCTATCGGGCACAGCCCGAACGGGCACTGGCCCGCGGGGCGCACCCGATTTGGGCGCTGCGGGGTGCCGGGGTGTGCTGGCTCCCGAGCGGAGGCCGAGCCCGGGCGGCGACCAACAAGGGGCCGCGGCGGAGGCGGTGGGAGTTGCGGGCGGAGGCGGGCGCAGTGGCAGGGGCAGCCGGCGCGTGCGGGGCGGAGGCGCGGCTGGCAGCGGCGCTGGGCGCGAGCCAGCAGCGCGGCAGATGAGCAGGGCGAGCCGGGTGGGGCTTGGCACACGCCCGGACGGCGACGGACGTGGCGGGGCACGAGCGGGGCGGCAGTGTCCGCGAGCACGGCGCGGCCACGGCGAACTAGCAGGCGGGTGAGGGAGGCAAAGAGGAGAAGGGGAGGGGGCTCACAAAGCCCTGTAGTTGAGCGAGGCGGGCGCGGGGAGGAGTCGGGGTCGGGCGACGGGTCGGCGTCGCAGATCCGGCGAGGAGGAGGTCGAGGACGGAGGAGCTCGACGTCGGGGCGGCGCCTGATGACGGCGCTCGGGGAGTGGACGAGGAGGCGAGGCAGCGACGGTGGGGAGGGGGATGATGACAGGCGGCGGTGAGGTGGCCTCGGCCGGCGATGCCGGTGAAGCCACCGGGCGGCGACCGGCGATGGTGCTTGGGGCGAGGGGAGCCTAGATCGGGGAGAGGGGGAGAGGAGGAACGAGTGGAGGGAGTGGGGTGGGTATCGTGGGGGTCGTGGCTAGGGTTCGGGCACGGCAGGCCATATAGGCCAGGGGCGCGGGTGGGCCGGGGGGCCAGCCAGCTGGGCCGCGGCCTAGTTGGCCGGGGGGTTTTCTTCTTCTAGTTTCTTGTTTATTTTCTTTTAAAACTTTCTTTTCTATTCATTTACTTTCCCTATAGTTTTCAATTTATTTTAGTTTCAAAAATACAAAACAGCTCCTAAATCAGTATAGCTAAATATACCACTTCCCCATTTAATTAGGGCACCCAAGTAAAATAGTTTAACATTTTATTAATTTTAAAAGGCATTATTTAATTGATTAAGCCACTGTTTTATTTATTTTAGTGCCCTTAATTATTTAAAAAAACTGTGGGTTCTCCACCATTATTACTTAGGATTTATTTGTCACATTTAGCACATTTTAGTTTTTATGTTTGAAAAATTTATCGTTTAACTTTATTTTAAATTTGAATTCCAGCGGGACTTGGTTTACCGCGAGATTAACAACAGTAACCGTGGTGACGTGGTGTCATTAGCTGAGGTTACTGTAGCTTGATTATCCGGGCGTCACACTGTATTTCTTCTACTTTGTCCTCTACTTCAGAGCCCTTCTATTTGTCCCTCTCGACGCCCACGTCGTTCCTCTTGACCTCCTTGCCCGCGCCCTAGTACACTGGAGTCGTTTCTAGCATCGTTCATCTCGGCCTCCTCTCTCTCGTCCTACTGCACTGACGCTTCCATGGCGTGCACACTGCATTTGTCCTCCTCTGTCCTCTGTCTACATGCGGTCTTTCTCTACGGCGACGAGGCTAGCAACTAGTTCGCCGCGCCGTCGATGGGGTCGCTCGCGCACGACTCCGTGCTCGTCGTGTCTGACATGGAACCACGGCCACCATCCACCGCAGTCTTCATGGGCCGCAAGCGCTGCATTTCTACTCCCCGTTCCTCTATCTCAGGGCTCCTCCGCAAGGACTTTCCCTGCGGCGGCGATGCTAGCAACTATTCGCCGCGGCGCTGGCAACAACGCTCACCCGAGACTTCGTGCTCAACGTGTCGACGCGGCGCTGCGGTCACCGTCCATCGCAGTCACGAGGCACAGTGTGTGTTTTAAGTGTAAGTGTTAGCACTTAATCATATCCCACATATACAACCAAACACCGTGTAGTTGAGTGAACCGAGCCAATGCAGGCCACGAAACGCTATGCCAAAATTGCTCCCCTAACATGAGAGGACTAAATGCAAGCAACAAAAAAATGTGCAGATGTTAGTTTTCTGCTTGCATTTCGTCAACCAGTCTCCGTTGAGCCCGGCTGAGCTAAGCCAGCCTCGCTCGGGAAGGCTACCAAACACGCTCTCAGGAACTTCTATCCATTCCTTGGTTTCCGTGAAGAGATTGTAAACTAAACATGCATGCAGAACGATCCAGAGTAACCAACCTTCATGTAATGCCAAGCAAGGTCACAGCGTTCCGCAGTTTACTTCCTGAATGGCTCATTCAACACATATATCACGCTCAGACTCTTTTTTTTTGTCTTCCTAAAAATAGATAACAAAGACTAGAGATGTGTACAAGTCTTATATATATATACCCATGCCCTAGGGTGTAAGTTGGGTGTGATATGGACATGTTTAGCTTCAGTCCATTTAAGATATCGGAGGAAAACAAAGAAAATGGGAGATTCAAGGAGGTGAAGAGAGAAAGGAGAAAGCCACACTTGAAGATTAGTTGCTTCTACTCTAGTTTTCATCCTCTATGCAGGCAATCCCCGTTACGACCTACTTCTTTTGTTAGTACTGCCGTTCCGTCGATCACAAGTCTTTCAGTAAATCAATTATGTGACTTGATTATTTTTATCTACAGGTTGCAGCGATTGTCCTGTATGTATCTGTAATCTCCTCTGTAGCCTGTCTAGCAATAGTGAGCGATGTGCACTACACAATAGCAACAGCGATGTGTTGATACTAGATGGATGAGATTGCTTTATTACTTTTATACTACATTCACCAATTGGCATCAATAGTTAATATACAAACTGACAGATATTTCAAGTTATATAATAAAGTGATAGTATGCTTTAGTCGAGCTTGGTGTTTAGTATGACCACCTAGCCCTGTTGAGGGGATCTCGATCGGGGTGTCATTGTTGTTGCGTGGATGAGGGCGGGGGGAGAAGGCCTGGTTTCTCCCGTAGCAAATGGATATAGTCGTCACTGATGTTGTCGGTGTTTGAGAGCTTGGTTAAGTGAACCTAAAGAGGCGGGAAATATGTCATTTTTCTCTCTTGGATCAAATTGTCCCTTGTAAAGCCTTATCTTTCTGCCGCAGATTTGAGAAAAATAATTTAAATTAACATCTGAGTAATAATTGCCGTAACTATTATTTGAGTCTGCTGGTGGCACATGTGTTCTCTGCAGCGTTCCAGTGGTTGTGAACGTACGAGTGAGTGTGTACATATCTGGCTGTATATAGACAATGCAGCATGGCCACATGTGGTGGGCATGCCACTTATTGCCAAAAGACGTGAGAAGAGAAGCAGCATCTTTGCCCTTGTGAAACACAACACACCACCGGCACTAGTATGCATATTTAGCTGACAGGTGAACGCAGTTACTACCTAGCTAGGGTCCCTGGGTGCTTATAAATAACATCCCTGTGGATGCTCCTTTAAAGACACACCACTCCCGCAGTCACGCTTAGTGTCGATCTTCACACACTTCTTCTTCAACATGCTTCCAGGTTCACCTACCCTCGCTCTCAAAGCGGCCACCATTGCCGCCATGCTTGCCATGGTGATCCTTCCGACCATGGGGCGCTCCCCGTCGCTGGGCCAAGAAGAACTACTAACGACCCCGGCACCAGCATCGGGTCCGGCGCAGGCGATGCGGTGCAGCGAGTGTGGCCCACACTGCACAGAGATGTGCAGAGTCTCTGTTCCCCCGAAGTGCCGCAAGTACTGCAACGTCCCCAGCTGCGAGGAGTGCCGGTCTTCCCCGATCGGCAAGTGCAGGGCCGGTCGCACCACTGGTAGCTGCAACTGCGACGGCGAAGCGACCCGGTCATGCTATGGCTCTTGCTTTGGCAGTTCTTCGTGTGCGGAGGCTAACTAGTGAGCAGTGCACGAGTGAATGCAACGGCAAGTGCGCCACCACTTGTACGAACAAAATCAACGAAGGCAAATAGGTCGGCTGGGCCTCTAGGTATGTATCCATACCATCTACGTATGGTATGGATGTTGTAACTGCCATAATGTTGTACCTTTCTTTGCAGTCAAATAAAAATCTGCTCCTTGTCATAAAATACATCGCAAATTATTACTTGATGGTAATTTGATTTGGAATTAGAACGCTCCTGTCATGTGATATTTGTATCTTTTACCATATTTAGTTTTTCGTTTCATTGGATATATTAGATTAAAGACCTGAACATAGATGGTGGTGGTGGTGCTACCACACTGCCACTACTGCCAATGTTGCCACTTACTACTAGCACCACCACTACAAATGTTGTCACTTACTACTAGCACTACCATTACCACCACCACTACCTAAATTTCAGTGAAATGGATCATTCAAGACCTACCACCAACACCACCACTACTACATAAATTTCAGTGAAATGTTAGTACAATAAAAGTAGCACCGACATACAACGGTTCAAGCAAAATTTCGTTATCATAGAATCATCTACGATAAACTTGAGTAAGTATGGTTGATAGGAAGCAATAGCTTCATTTTCTCACAATAATTATAAAAGAAAAATTGGAGACATTAAAATTTGATTGCTAGCATGATCAGATGCATATAGTCGTGCTTCGTGAATAATTTAAAATTTTCAATTGTATGGAAGCAAGGCATCAACAAATTTGTGCTTCGTGAATAAATTAAGATTTAAATTGTATGGAAGAAAGGCATCAACGGGATAAGCATCAATGGAAGAAAGGCACCCGAGCGGCGCACACAAAGCAACAGACGCAAACACCCTGGATCTTCTTTTCCCAGCTGCAAAATTGCTGCCGCAAGCCTCAACTATTTCGGACCATTGCCCCTTGATGCTGGTCAATGACGGCATCATATGCATCAACCGTCGGTTCCGTTTCGAGAGCTACTGGCAGTTCATTGCCGGCTTCAACGAGGTGGTGCAACAAGCTTGGATGGAGGGCACAGGCAGCAGATGCCCAATCGCTCGCCTGAACACAAAGCTTTGGCGCACAAGCAAAGCGCTTAGGAACTGGAGCAGGGTGCATGTGGGCGATTTGCAGCGGCAACTTGGGATCGCCACGGAGTTGATCTTTCAGCTGGAAACTGCTCAGGAGTTCCGCCAACTCACTGAAGATGAGCGCGAGCTGCGTACCAAACTTAAGTCTAGGACATTGGGGTTGGCTGTGCTACTTAAGATCAAGAGAAGGCAACGCAGCAGGGTCTTATGGCTTAAGGCCGGGGATGCCAACACAAAGTTCTTTCACAGGAAAGCCAATGCTCGGCACAAGAGGAACACAATCCATGTCTTGCATGGGGCGCAGGGGCCCGTTACCTCGCCTGAAGCAATGACACAATTGGCACACTCGTATTTCACGGAGATTTTTGGACAAATTCAGACTCCCACTACCGCCTTCGACTGGGATGAGCTTGAGCTTGAGCAGGTGGACCTGCATGACATTGATGCGGAGTTTAGCATGGAAGAAGTTAAGGCGGCCATTGATGATATCCCGGCCGATAAAGCGCCGGGCCCGGATGGTTTTTCTGGAGGCTTCTTCCGGACCTGCTGGGACACAATTAAACATGACCTGCTAGCGGCCATCAACCAGTTGTACCACAAGGACAGTACCGGCCTAGCAAGAATCAACAAAGCGTTGATTGTACTACTGCCCAAGAAGCTAGGTGCTGACTCCCTTCAAGATTTCAGGCCTATTTCATTAGTCCACAGCCTCATCAAGATATTCACAAAAATCTTGGCTCGGCGGCTCGCTCCAAAGCTAAATCAGCTAGTTGATCTGTGTCAAGCTGCTTTCATTAAGCACAGAAGCATCCAAGAAAACATTTTGTATGTCCAAAACGTGGCGCGCTCCTTCCACAAGAAGAAAAAAGCAACGATTCTTCTGAAGCTTGACCTTGCTAAAGCCTTCGATTCGGTTTCCAGGACTTATATTCTGGACATGCTCAAAGCGAGGGGCTTCAGTGACAGATGGAGGGAGTGGATCGCCATGCTTCTTCGCACCTCCTCCTCGCGTGTCCTAATAAACGGGGCCTTTTCAGAGCCAATATTACATCGGAAGGGGCTCAGGCAGGGAGACCCCATCTCCCCATTCCTATTTGTGCTGGCGATGGATCCGCTTCAACGCATTATGAACCTGGCCACGGAGGATGGCCTACTGGCGAAGCTCCCCGGCCGGCGGCATATCATGCGCTGCTCCTTCTAGGCCGACGATGTGGCCCTCTTCATGACACCGTCCGCGGCCGACGCAAGTATGATCAAGATGTTGTTGAGCTTCTTTGGTAATGCAACAGGGCTGCACACAAACATGCTCAAGAGCGCGGCCATGCCCATTCGTTGCGGTAACTTGGATCTCAGCCATATATTGCAACCGCTAGGAATTCCGGTGAAACAATTCCCATGCACCTATCTCGGAATGCCACTTTCGCTGCATGCTCTGAGGAAGGTGGATCTTGAGCCGTGGTTAGCTAAATTTGGAGACAAGACAGCCAATTGGAAAGGGAGCATGATGGCGAAAAGTGGAAGATTAGTGCTCCTTAAGTCTACCCTCCTATCGTTGGCAGTATACCTAATGACCGTGCACAAGCTGCCGACATGGATCCGGAAACGCGTCGTCCAGCTCTGTCGGGCTTGGCTTTGGAGCGGGGAGGCGGAGTGCAATGGAGGGAAGTGCAGAGTGAGCTGGCAGTTGTTGACGCGGCCGAAGCACTTTGGCGGCCTGGGGGTCTTCGATCTTGAAAATTTTGGTCGGGCGCTGCGTTTGCGTTGGCTCTGGATGTCATGGCAGCAGCCGCCGCGACCTTGGGTCGGGCTGGACCTGCCTTGTGACAAACAGGACCGGGCTCTATTCTCTATGGCCACTACTATCACGGTTAGCGACGGTCGGCTTGCCCGCTTCTGGCATGACCGTTGGCTGCAGGGTCAATGTCCCAAGGTCATCGCCCCAAGCCTATATGAGATTGCCATTAGGAAAAACCGCTCAGTTAGGGACTCCATGCATAATGAGCGCTGGCTGAAGGACCTCGCGCACGGGCTTTCGGACGGGATGGTAGATGAGCTGACCCGGCTTGCCTCCCTCCTCGACTCAGTTCAACTGACCGGCAACGCGCCTGATCAGATTGTATGGAGGTTCGCAGCTGATCAAACATACACTGCTAGGTCGGCATACCATATCCAGTTCTTGGGCTCGGTTCCATCGGAGGCGACCAAACTGCTATGGGCCGGCTGGGCGTCGGGCAACTGTCGTTTCTTTCTGTGGACGGCAACCCTTGGACGCATACCTACGGCTGACCTGCTCCAAAGGCGTGGATGGGATAATAACTACTTTTGCCCGCTTTGTGAACGCAGCCTTGAGACAGCATACCACTTGCTTGTTGAGTGCCCTTGGTCGCGCGGCGCTTGGGATACACTGGCTGGGCTTGCGAGTCTGCCTTCCATGCAGACTGGTAGCTGGGTGGCCACTACCAACATCAAGGAATGGATGATATCTTGCTGGAGTAAAGCCGCATCTGATAAGAGGAAAGGAGTTCTTTCTTTGATGCATCTAGTCTCCTGGGAGATATGGCGTGAGCGCAACCGACCGATTTTCCAGGACTTACGGATGGAGATACGCACCTTCGTGCAACGACTGAAGGACGAAATCACTATGTGGAACATGGCAGAAGCTGGAATTCCTTTTGACCCGGGTTGAGGACCCTTTTGTGCATCTTTTTTCCTTTTAATGGCATCGTTTCTTTGATGTCTTTGCCTTTTTCGGCGCTCCTGTTACTCTTTCTCCCTGATCAATGAATTTGGTAGATCAACTACCAACATTCAAAAAAAAAAAGATCCAGGGTGCCCCATCTCTCTGAGTAAGGGTAAATGTTTTTTTTTGTAGGGCGGTAAATGTGTTTTTTTAAGTAACATGGGTTTTTTTTTCTTTGAGAGAAATGATAGATGGGTTGAAACAGAGGCCCACAGGCTGGAGCGAGTAATTAGGCCCAACATACAGGAACCAAATTCTTAACTGGGCCATGTTTTTCCGAGACCCAACGTCACAAGCCCAGTTCACAGTTGGCCGTTGTCTCAAAAAAAAAAAACTCACAGTTGGCCTATCCTCCTCGCTGGCCGTACCGCCTGGCGCAGCCTCTCCCGAATCCCACCGCCACGGCTGCCGCTCGCCGTCCGTACGTGTCGTCGGCGCCAGCTTCCCCCCACCACCGCCATGCTCAAGGTACTCACTCATCCCCCCCTTCCCCTTCCCTTCCCTTCCCTTCCTGCGGTCCTGTCTTCAACCTCTCTGGTGTCCTCTTCTGACCTTTCGTCTTACTTCCTCCGGCCTCGTCAATGGGTACGACGACGGAAGCCAGTCCGGCCTTCCCTTCAACACAAGGTATCGGTCCTGTTCGTCCGTTTCTTCTGCGATTCGTCTCACAAGAATTTAATTTAAGGGGCACGCCCAATGGATGCATCAGCAGGGTTAGGAAACAGAATTCAGTTGCATAGCCTGACGGACAGTGATGTAGATGTACATATGTGCTTTTCTGGCTGAACAACTCTGTGCTTTCTGTGGATATCACTTCAAATAATCATCAAATTTTCCATCTATGACATCACTGTCAGGCGGACGGGAAGCAATTGGCTTCGAAGTTCCGTTTCTCTCTGATATCCGAGAACAAAGCTCTTATGAAGTCCACCCGCTCCGTGGTGGAGTGATATCCAAAAGTAAGTTATTGCGTCCAATCATCTGTATATCTCAGTGCCTACTCTATTTTGTCCTGTCATACTTTATATGTGCATCAGAGGACATTTGCTTTCACAGGGCATGTTGGAGCGAGCACACCAAGCGCCCAGATTGCAAATATGATCGTAGCCATTAATATTCTAATCCCACCTTTTCATGATCTAATTTCTAAAGGACTGGACAACATGTTATAGCCTTATATAGGGCTGAGCCACCAAATCCACATTTCTCTCGGTACAATTTCTATATGTTAATGTGCAGCATCTCCCGATGAACCTATTTTAGGATAAGAATTTTTTTAGAGCATTTTTGATGGTTTTTTTATAAAATCAAATACAATCCAGTGCATTCCACAATAGGTTTTCTGCCCCTAGCTAGTGGTAAAGAACAAGTTCAATTCAGTCTTATGATGTTATTATTGATGCCTTGTTCAAATCAAATGGACAAGCACTTACTAATCAGTGATTTATATCTTAATACCGAAAATTTGTGCTGACTTATGAATTTGTTGATCCTGAGGTTCTGCTAATCCGTGTACTAATTTTTTTTGGGCAATTTGGGTTATTTTGGTCTCATTATGAGGACTGTGCCAATCTGGGTTACAAATATGTTGTTGTGCCGACTAATTTGTGCTAATTCTGAAAATATGTGCGTCTAATCACCAATAATATCATGTGTAAAACCAAAATGTCATCGTTCTTGAGGACATGGAAGCGCTTATTCTGTGCTTTTCCTGCTGATATGCACTTTAGTATATGAAAATGTACACTTGATGTGGTGTTTAAATTTTAAACTCACACTTATAAAGACGTGCAGTGCACCAGCCAACTGGCGCAAGCTGTACATTGACGGCATACAGTTTCGGTCTTCCAGTCAACATAAGTTATCATTCGTACTAGTCCGTTTTTCTGTGACACGATTAGCACGACTTAAGAGGCACACCCATCTACGTGCCAGTTGCCTGAATCAGGAGGGCGAGGAAGCAGAATTCAGCCGTGTAGCGCAACAGTGATATATGTCTGCACTTTTCTAGCTGAATAACTCTGTGCTCTATGTGTACGTCACCTCAAGTACTCATGAAGAATTTACTCCTGCACGCGCTATGCAGGTGGAGGAGAAGCAGTTCGCGTGGAAGTTCCGTGTCTCTGATGCCTGAGAAGAAAGCTCTTACAGAATTTTCGTCCGCTTGGTGGACTGGAGCGACATCCAAGTTAATTATAGTGTCCAATGATCCCTATATTTCAGCGTTTCTTCTTCTTTGTACCATCACATTTCATATGTGCATCGGAGGAAATGTGCATTCTACATGATGGAGTGGACCGTGTCACACAGTCCCCATTTACATGGCCATAGGCAGTGGCTCAAGAATTTTTCTTCAAGTGTCACTGTTGTTCTAGCTCTCTGTCTTCGATTTTGTTGATTCCTTAGTACGGTTGCAAAGCTAGGCTTCATCTAATTTATTTAGCTAAGCTGATAAAGAGAATTCCACATGGCCCTTTAATCCAGTTTTCACTGTCTCACAATAACAACACATATTAAGCTCACCAAACAAGATCCATACTCATAACTTACCTTTCATCATTGAATAACTGGAGATTGCCAAGTTGTCTTTTATCATGTCAGTATATTAAGTATTATGTATGTTCATATGAACAAGAAATAATCATCTGCCAGCAGATTATGAGCACTTCTGAGTTCCATCATGTACTCAATCTTAATTACAGATGTCATCAGAAAAGGACAAGAAAGTGACCACTTGCTTCCGGGTCTTCTCTCTTCAGCAATAAGCATGTGATGCATTCAAGATTCAACGAATTCACGAAAACCAATTGTGTTCCTCCCTGCACGGTAGGTGCTGCTCAAGATGAATTATATTTTGTTGATACACACTAGGTGTGTTGTTTCACGTCTAGTCAGTGGAGGTAATTGTTTCATTTGCAATTCTGAAACTTTCTGTAGTATTCAGAAAGAAAATCTGTATCATTTACTAAGGTCACAACCAATTGAACATAATTTTGAAAACCTGCACTGGATGTTCTGACATAAATACATAGTATATTGCTCTACTTGCAATATTCTTGATTACATGCTCGTGGAAGTTTTTTAGTTGAAGTGCACATTGTCTAATATGTCTGCCGATGCCTCAGTTTAGCCATTTAACTAATTTAAAACCAGCATAGTTAATGCCAACGCCTTGTTTATTTTGGAACTATCTATGGCTATCTGATCTCATGAGGGCTATTGCTTTCCAATTAAAATGATACTTTATGTAACCTCATGAGGGCTAGCTATTGCTATTACTAACTGCACTAGTCAACTAGGATATCCACGCTTCCATCTTAATTCTTCTGTTCTTGAACTAGCTAGACCGGTAAGGAGGAGGATGTGAAGTTGACACACACCACTACTGAAATTTTCCTCTTTGCCGAGTGTTAGGCTCTTTGCCAAGTGCACTAAATCGGACACTCGACAATACTGTCTTTGCCACGTACTTAACTCGGCAAAAACATGAAACTCGGCAAAAACGTGAAACTCGGCAAACAGGCACTTTGCCGAGTGTCGGGGACAAAACGCTCGGTGAAATAAGAAAACTGGCAAACAAGGCTTTGCCGAGTGCTACACTCGGAAGGGGTCTTTACCGAGTGTCACACTCGGCAAAAGGGGGTCTTCACTAAACTGCATGGTTTTGACTGTAGAGGTTGCATACGACCTTGGATGAAGATGGTCCAAAAATCAAAGTTGTTCATTTTGACGAGACGGACAATCTGTATGTTGAAAAACTTTTCATTTTAGGCCATATTAATTGCACTTTTTGGCATGCCAAATATTAATATAGTCTCAAATGACCAAGGTGATGGCCATATTCATTGCATAGTTTTATTATAATGTTCCCAAATCAAACACATAGGTGTATCTTGACATTACCAACAATGTTGCCAAATAGAGTTTCCTACTTTTTGTACAAAAATCATTTTTCATTTTCCAAGTGTAAAAAAGGGGTGGTTTTTGTGAAGCAAGTACAAAAATCATGGTGCAAAATGGCACCACTCCAATTATCACAGTAAGTAGACCATATTTTATGCACAATTCCCAAGTTTCATTGATATTCTAGTTTTCTAGCTACTTTTCGCACATTTAATTAACTTTATGCCAATTTCCCGATAGTAATTAAAATTTGAACTGGAAGTGTGTGATAGCTCGGTCATCAAAATTAGCAAAAAGAGATTCAACCCCTTGTAATGAATAGCCATGTCGACCATTTTGACCCTGTATTAAAAAAGATAGAAAAAGAATACAAGTTCAAAAAATGCAATCCTTTTGCATGAAGTCCTATTATGTGTACTAGTTTTGGAAGGAAAAATACCAAACTTTCAATATAACAAATTTGAAAAAAGATCCTTCACAAAACGGGCTATCATGTATGAACATTAATGACTTTCAATTCAAAGGACCAAGGTGATGGTCGTATTCATTGCATAGTTTATTATAATATTCCCAAATTAGACACATAGACGCATATTGACATTACAAACAATGTTGCCAAATAGAGTTTCCTTTTTTTACAAAAAAAACATTTTTCATTTTCAAAGTGTCAAAAATGGATTTTTTTGTGAAGAAATTACGAAAACCAGGGTGCAAAATGGCACCACTCCAAGTGTCACCATAATTAAACCATATTTTATGCACAATCCCTGTGTTTCATGGACTTTCTATATTTCTGGTTACTTTCGCACATTTAAATGACTTTATGTCAATTCCGGGAAGTGATTCAAATTTGAACTGCAAGTGTGTGATAACACTTTCATAAAATTAGCAAAAAATATTTTTATGCACATATATAGTCATTATATGGGAGAACCACTTAGTGTTTTGAGAGATTCATCGCCTTGTGATAAATCACCATGTCGTTCATTTTGACCCCGTTTTGAAAAATATGAAACAAAATGAATACAAGTTCAAAAAATGCAGTGGTTTCGCATGGTGTCCTTTTATGTGTACTAGTTACGAGGAAAAATACCAAAGTTTTCATATGACTAATTTGAAAAAAAAAATCCTTCACAAAATATGCTATCGCCTATGAACATTCATGGATTTCAAGTCAAATGACCATGTGATGCCCATATTCATTGCATGGTTTAATATAATGTGCCCAAACTTGGATCATGGATGCATCTTGTCATTACAAACAAGGCTGCCAAATAGAGTTTCCAACTTTTTTGTAAAAATAAGTCATTTCCCATTTTCTAAGTGTAAAAAAGAGTATTTTTTATGAAGCAAGCACAAAAAACAGGGTGTAAAATGGCAACAGTCCAATTTTCACAAAAAATATACCATATTTGGTGGACAATTCTCAAGTTTTATGAATTTTCTAGATTTCTTGCTATTTCCACACATTTAAATGACTTCTGATTTCCCAAAAGTATTTCAAATTTGAAATGCAAGTCTGCAATTACTCAGTCCAAATATTTTTAGATACACAAGTAGTCACTATATGGAAGAACCGCTTAGATTTTTCATATTTTCTTGTGTGTTCACAATATTTCTATTCATTTGTTTGTGTTTACCAAGTGTTACGCTAGTTAAAAGTCATGTTTTTTCTGATTGGTTGAGAGAAAGCACACTCTTCTCAACCAATCTGAGAACAACATACGGAATGATGACGTGGCGTCATGGCAGCCGCACATCTCTTACTCTCTCTTCTATCTCTCTCCCACTCTCTTCTAAATCACGAGCGTGTGTCTCATTTCCTCATCTCTCTCCTTGTCTTCTCTCGCGGCCACCACCGGCGGGCAGTGGCCGACCACCAGCACTGCCGCGACATTGCGAGCGCGCCATGGAGAACAAGGCCCGCAGACATTCGTCTCCTCCGGCCGCTGACCTCGCCCTTCCGATGACGCGCCAGATCGGCCAGTACGTCGAGGTCGTGCGGACGACCGACCGGACTCCCAACTACATGCGCTTGGCTCCGCCGTCTTTGCTCCTCTTCCTGACCTAGCTGTTGCTCCTCTTCCGCAGGTCCTTCTCTTCATCGATCACGCAAGCAGCAGCACCACCAACGGTGCAGCTAGCTAGCTAGTATATTGGTGTGCTAGCTAGTACTCCGATGTTCTGGCTAGCCGGTGCAATAGTAGCTCAGGAGGACGGCGAGGATCAAGAGCAGCAACAGCGCACACGACAAGCAGCAACGGGCACGCGATGGCAAGCAGCGGTAGCGGTCGGCGCCTGCATTTGACCACCAATGGATATAGGACGGGGTCAGGTGGCGCTAATTTTTTTTCTATTTACTCCCTTTACCGAGCGGTACTCTCGGTAAACTACCTTGCCACGTAGCTACAACACCATTTGCGCCGTCCCGTCTGATCGCTTTTTTTTGCCGAGTGACCGTATTTGAAACTCGGTAAAGAATTTGTCCAGTGTTTGACAAGTGGATCTCGGCAAATTTTTGTTTGCCGAAAAGGGATACGCCGAGTGTCCTTTGCTGAGTACAACACTTGGCAAAGGCTTTGCCGAGTGTTTGTGGCACCCACACTCTCAGGTTTTATGGTCTCTACCTTAGGTTGCTTATTTTGCATTCTGTGAAGAACAAATGTGGTATAGTATGAGAGCATGAAAAGGGCAAAACAAAGTAATGCGCAAAGAATACCCCCCCCCCCCCCCCCCCCCGCCCCCCTCCCCAGACACACACAAACACCCTGCTGCCAGCAACTCCTTTTCCGTACCTAGCACAATAATTGTTGGATTGATGTAGCAATTTTTTGCAACCACTCAAAGGACATAAAAATAAGGAAAAAACTGGGAACTTATTTAAAATTAACTAGCTAGTGGTGTCTGTGAAGTTCAAGAAAAAGCTGGACTTTTTCTTGACAACAAGTTAATGTGCAAAGAATTAATAAATGTATTTGCAAAAAAAGAAAGCAAACCGAATTAACGATAAAACTGGTTTAGGTTTTCACTATAGACAATGGTAGTAGTCTGAACCAGATACAAACCAATAAAAAACAAGATCTCAAATCTCCAACCATTAAAGAGTTGTATGTTAGTCCTTTCTTATGTTCAACCCAAATTTTACAATAACACTATTATACTTAAATCTTGATTATTGCAATACATAAATAATTAATTAATGCACCAGCTTGCGGTTGTAACCAGACAAGATGAACCTATGAACTTGCAAGAATGGCAATCGGATCGACATCCACACAACACCGGTATGAACATTGTCTAGATCAAACTTTATTTGTATTTTATTTCATAATTTAAACTCATTTGTGCGGATCACACATGACATTGTGTGACACTTTATTTGCCACCGCTACATCGACATACCCATCGACTAAGCAACGGCGATCCAACTATATATTACTAGAGATATTTTCTTATCAGTAGGCACCAACTTGGGTGCCAACGCCGAATGGCACACTAGTGGTGGTGCCGTACACCGGCACGTTGACACTGCACATCATTGGCAGGGTACGGAGTGCAATGGAAGTCATCAACTCAAGTTGAGCTATTTGGTGTGGCTGCAACAAGGTACCCTGTGGTACCTGTTGTTGTTGAGGCCATTGACCCAGTTGTTGTTGTTGAGGTCGTTGGAAAAAACACTGTCCGAGCTGCTTCTGTTGTTGTTGGGGTTGGGAGACACCTTGGACCGACTGTTGGGGTTGTTGCTGATGAGGTTGGTTGAAACCCTGACCATGTTGTTGTTCTTGTAGGACGATCGAGTAGATGATGGCACGGATTGCATCATAGCGTGATTGTTCGGGGATTCGCGGCAGCTGCTGGCAACATTGTTGCTGCATCACATGGCAACTGCTCTGCCACAACATTTGTGACCTAGCAAGACTTTGTGGCATTGCCACAGGGCTGCATTGCTGCTGGAGGAATACCTTGCATGGGTTTAGCTGCTGCAAGATAGATGGCTGAACATATGGTATTTGTTGTTGCGGCAGAACCGGTTGTTGGTGTTGCGAAAAAGGTGGTTGTTGCGGTAGAATTGGTTGTTGTTGTTGTTGTTGTTGTTGTTGTTGTTGTTGTTGTTGTTGTTGTTGCTGTTGTTGCGTAAATGGTGGTTGTTGCGGTAGAACTGGTTGTTGCTGCTGCTGAGAAAATGGTGGTCGTTGTTGTGAAAATGGGGGTTGTTGCGGTAGAAGTGGTTGTTGTTGCTGCGGGAATGGTTGTTGTTGCTGCGAAAATGGTGGTTGTTGCGGTAGAACTGGTAGTTCTTGCTGCGAGAATGGTGGTTGTTACTGTGAAAATGGTGGTTGTTGTTGCTGCGATAATGGTGGTTGTTGTTGCTGTGAACATGGTGGCTGTTGTGGAAATGGTTGTGGTTGTTGTTGGATGGGTTGCTGTTGGTGGTACCATAATATTTGTTGTAGTGGTAATGGTTGTTGTTGCGATGGTTTCTCCAAGCCAGGGATGTGGCTAGTCTCCATTTGTGCAATGGCACTTGTCGCCGCAACGGCGAGGAGGGCAAAGATGAGGAAGGTCTTCATGGTGAATTGGTGTTAACTAGTGTTGCTTGGTTTTGATGCTTGTGCTTGTGATGATCATTATACTTCATGTCTATTTATAGTAGCCCGTGCACCACCTCTTTCCTTCTTTGCATCAGCTTTAATAATTGTGTTTGGATGTTTCTGAAATGGATTTTTGGTACATTATGGTAGGTTGCACTAGCTATAAGCGTACTTTTGGATTCATCATCAAAGTTGCTTTTTAGTTGTGCATATGATCATACACAAAGTACATGATGTTTGAGGTAGATGACTTGCCTTATTCACTTTACATGTCATGCATTTATCAGGATAGTATCACTTTTACACCCGATTTTGGAAAAGTTACATGATGTTTGCTATAGATGACTTGCCTTATTCACTTTACATGTCACACACTTATCAGGATATTATCACTTTTACACCCGATTTTGGAACCTTGCATAGGGTGTCAGCCTTAAACATGAAAAGGCAAAACTTGTGTAGGACTAAGTTGCAATCATGTGTGGGTTGTTAAGATATGCTCTATTATTAAAGCCTTACATGTGGAGGGTTCTTCTAGACTCAATTGTTTCTTATGGAACTAACATTGTATTGTCCTTTAAGATGATAAGATAAATTGACACCTATAGAGCATGACACGACTCATCGAATTCCCTTTACATGTAAACGATTGTAATTGCTTACAAGTCACTAACATATATCTGGTCCTAACTCTAGACACATCATCATCAGTTTGATCTTTGTGTTAAGGATTTTTATTTGATCATATCATTCTTTTGGCGGACTAAGTTTGCAATATTGTGCAAATATTTCAACGGGCCCACCTGGTCTCTTTTACTAAATCTTTGGGGCAGGAGGTTGATATTTATTTGAATTGTGTAGAATATTTACATTGGTAACCTATTGGAATTATTGTATGTTCGTTATACTATGACGGCAACATATATAGTTTCGTTTACTGTGGTTCATGTTCAGGTGTACAATAATGAATTTACGTATATCAAGGTACTTTATCAACCCAAAATAAAAAATTCCAAACATTTCAACATTTTTCATGAACAAACCTTTAGAACCTATTCGCGACTATCCTCCTAGATCATGGACAACCAGCATATTTCATTTGTAGGATTTTGACAAGGTCTTGATTGTTTCCCACATAAAATGTTCTAGATTGTTTCATGGCAATTTGTTTGTGCCCGACTATTTTCAAACTTCTTATCTAGGCCATACTTATGTTTTTCTGTCATTAATCTATTAACTGCTGAATGAGGTGGTCCCAAATGATAAAGAAAACTATGTTAGGAGTATGGGCATCTCCACCACCTGTTTCAATAAAACCAGAGGATTTTATGATTATGAATTTGGTTCGAAATATGTTAATGATATGTGCACTCGATCTGGGCCATTATCCGATGAATTGAAAAGTGTTAAATGGCCCATGGATAAATCTATATTTGTTCACAAGTATCAGAAATCTGGAATGGTGACACTACATATTCAATTCAAATTTGAAAATACATCTGATCCCAGCCTATAGAGGTCGCCATGTGTCTCAAAGGAGTCTCCATGGCAACTCTGGCCGTCTGCAATTACACTAGATGGCATGCTAGTCTGCCATCCATCATGGGGATCCGCCGACAGGACAGGTCAGAGTTCCCGCGGTTGCAACTAGCAGGTTATTCATCCAATCTCTGTTCGTCAGTTAGTGCTCGATCCTAGAGTAAATGGTACTTGTATGGATATATAGTTGCAGAGAGGAATTTCTTTGCCTAGTGTTCGATCGGATTGCTAGCTGGATTGGTGGAGAAATCACTACTTCTTCGTGGTAGGGTAGCAGTGGACAATTAGTACAGACATACCTGGCAAAAAATTCCGGTGTGTTGAGAAGTATATTAAGTGGAGATAGTACTAGATCTGATGGCTGCCGGAGATAGTACTAGATCTGATGGCTGCCGGAGATAGTAGTAGATGTAATACTACACACTGGCACAGTATGAGGTCATTATATTGTTCTGTACAAAGTCTGTCACTGAGATGTACATATATGAGTTACAGCCGTATATATATTTCTTGCAAAATCCATGCTTCCTTGCAGGCGCCCCCGAGACAGAGCCTGTTCCCTATTTGGTACGGTGAGTATTAAATCGAAACTCAAAATATGCATTTATCGATTTGTCAATCTCACATTATATGCATCTGATAGGAGAGGTTATCGTCAGAGGTTGTGGAACAATCTGAAGGACACTTGTGGTTAAGCAGCAACAGCAGCAGGTGAAGTGTTTCATGTCAGTCAGTTAGTAGTCAGACTGGCACTTGTTTAATTTGGATGATACAGTTTTTTATTCACTTTGGTAAATGCCAATGGACAATGACCAATTTGGATGATACACGTGAGGAATAGACTACAGAAAGACTAGTTATGTGGTCACCTGGGACTCTAGAGTGTTTTTAGGTGCCATGCAGTCTTGTTTTGCTGTTATAGACTTGATAAATGCTATGAGCTATTTTTGGCAGCACCAGTGTCGTTTCATTGTTGGTTTAGCAGGTGCTTTGGCTAAAAGAAGAAAATAAAAATGTTACGCACGCCTAGGTTATGTCATGATTGTTATTAGCTTTGACAAACTTTGACCTCTGTCTTCTTCAGATATCTGTATCAGTGCTGATGGTATCCCAGCAGTGCTGGTTACTGGGGAAGTGTATGCGGCATGTCGAATCATTCTTCCGCAGGAGGCCCCTAAAGCTTCAACTTGTTGAGAAACTGTCTGCACTCTGCAGTTTGGAACCTTGCGGCATGATGCTGTGAATTTCTTGGATAGTGGGCTTCCCTGATGGCTGCTCTGCTAGTGCTAGCTCAGGGAATGGCCTCTACAACTGAACTGTACTGCAGTCGGTCTTGACAGAGAATTGTTGGGGCCTGTGGTGTAGGGCGACTGCTTGGCGTCGAGTTGAGCTGCAACGCTGAATCAAACCCTGGCCGACACAGACGATCAGATCTGGATTTGGTTTGCTGCTCGTCCTTTGGGTTCGTGCCCATGATGGGCAAGGTTCACCAGCAGTTTACTATCATCCATGGCGCTTTAACCCTGTGGTGTTCTACTTATCTGAACAACTTCTTGTTTTTGAAATGTCAACCGGGGTGTGTGTGTGTGTGTGTGTGTGTGTGTGTGTGTGTGTGTATCAAAAATAGGAAGTCCTCAGTTTGTGATCATACAACAGAGGTGAATAGAGGGGCAGAGGGCCACACAGTTTTTTTTTAGAAATGGAGGCGTACCCCCGGCCTTTGCATCATAATGATGCATGCAGCCATCTTATTAAAGAGTCTCGAAGTAGCACAAAGTCTAAAAAGTATTACAGCTCGCAAGCGAAGCGAAACAAAGAAAAAAAAGTACATGCTCAAAATCACAACCGGTAAGGCAAAGTAAAAGATAAGCTCCCTAGACTCATATCCTGTTCTGCGACCGCCAACCGAACCGGTTGAATATAGCTCGTGCTGCCATCTCCCACTGGTTGCACCCAGTAACCAAAGCCTCCCTGGAGTCCACAGGAGTGAGTAAGGACCACATATGGATCAATGCGGTAGCTCTAAAGATGACCAGCAAGAAAGTTAAAATGTGTTGTCTGTTAAAAATCATATCATTCCTACAATTCCATATAGCCCATAAAAGCGCACATACTCCAATCCGAATACGAGATGCAGTAATATGCTCAACCCCTGCTAACCACATTCCAAACAACAATTCAATGTCAATTGGAGGATTAAAGTTAAAGGCTATATGGATCATTCTCCAAAGCAATTTGGCGAGTGGGCACTCAAGGAATATATGTTGTATTGTTTCATCATGATCACAAAAACAACAACGTCAACAACCTACCCATCGCGTCTTTATTAAGATATCCTTGATGAGGATTACTTGCTTGTGGACGAACCACATAAATATTTTAATATGCAAGGGAACCTTAACCTTCCAAATATGTAACGATCTCGTGATTGGGCCAGAATTAATCAGATCCATGTAAAACGATTTCACCGTAAATGCCCCATTTCTAGCTAACTTCCAGTGCGTCGAATCAGGTTGGTCGGATAATTGAACATCTATCTGAGTTGTCATTTGATTAACGGGATCACATCATTAGGAGAATGATGTGATTGACTTGACCCATTCCGTTAGCTTAGCACTTGATCATTTAGTATTCTGCTATTACTTTCTTCATGACTTATACATGTACCTATGACGATGAGATTATGCAACTCCCATTTACCGGAGGAACACTTTGTGTGCTACCAAACGTCACAACGTAACTGGGTGATTATAAAGGTGCTCTACAAGTGTCTCCGAAGGTACTTGTTGGGTTCGCGTATTTCGACATTAGGATTTGTCACTCCGATTGTCGGAGAGGTATCTCTGGGCCCACTCGGTAATGCACATCACTATAAGCCTTGCAAGCACTGTAACTAATGAGTTAGTTGCGGGATGATGTGTTACAGAACGAGTAAAGAGACTTGCCGGTAACGAGATTGAAATAGGTATTGAGATATCGACGATCAAATCTCGGGCAAGTAACATACCGACGACAAAGGGAACAACGTATGTTGTTATGCGGTTTGACCGATAAAGATCTTCCTAGAATATGTAGGAGCCAATGTGAGCATCCAGGTTCCGCTATTGGTTATTGATCGGAGACGTGTCTCGGTCATGTCTACATAGTTCTCGAACCCGTAGGGTCCGCACGCTTAAAGTTCGGTGACGATTTATATTATGAGTTATGTGTTTGATGTACCGAAGGTAGTTCGGAGTCCCGGATGAGATCGGGGACATGACGAGGAGTCTCGAAATGGTCAAGACGTAAAGATCGATATATTGGACGACTATATTCGGACATCCGAAAGGTTCCGAGTGATTCGGGTATTTTTCGAAGTACCGGAGAGTTACGGGAATTCGCCGGGGAGTATATGGGCCTTATCGGGCTTTAGGGAAAAGAGAGAGGGTAGGCTGTGCGCCCCCCCAAGGCCTAGTCCGAATTGGACTAGGGGGAGGGGCTGCGCCCCCTCCTTCCTTCTCTTCTCTTTTCCCTTTCCTTGACTCCTACTCCTACTACTTGGAAGAGGGGGAATCCTACTCCCGATTGGAGTAGGACTCCTCCAGGGCGTGCCATAGGAGGGCCGGCCCTTCCCCCTCCTCCACTCCTTTATATACGGGGGCAGGGGGCACCTCTAGACACACAAGTTGATCTGTTGATCTATTCCAGCCGTGTGCGGTGCCCCCATCCAGCATATTCCACCTCGGTCATATCGTAGCGGTGCTTAGGCGAAGCCCTGCGTCGGTAACAACATCATCACCGTCATCACGCCGTCGTGCTGACGGAACTCTCCCGCAAAGCTCTGCTAGATCGGAGTTCGTGGGACGTCGTCGAGCTGAACGTGTGCTGAACTCGGAGGTGCCGTGCGTTCGGTACTTAGATCGGTCGGATCGTGAAGACGTACGACTACATCAACCGCGTTGTCATAACGCTTCCGCTTTCGGTCTACGAGAGTACGTGGACACACTCTCCCCTCTTGTTGCTATGCATCACCATGATCCTTTGTGTGCGTAGGAATTTTTTTGAAATTACTACGTTCCCCAACAGTGGCATCCGAGCCAGATTTTATGCGTAGATGTTATATGCACGAGTAGAACACAAGTGAGTTGTGGGCGATACAAGTCATACTGCTTACCAGCATGTCATACTTTGGTTCAGCGGTATTGTTGGATGAAGCGGCCCGGACCGACATTACGCGTACGCTTACGCGAGACTGGTTTTACCGACGTGCTTTGCACAGAGGTGGTTGGCGGGTGTCAGTTTCTCGAACTTTAGTTGAACCGAGTGTGGCTACGCCCGGTCCTTGAGAAGGTTAAAGCAGCACCAACTTGACGAACTATCGTTGTGGTTTTGATGCGTAGGTAAGAACGGTTTTTGCTCAGCCCGTAGCAGCCACGTAAAACTTGCAACAACAAAGTAGAGGACGTCTCACTTGTTTTTGCAGGGCATGTTGTGATGTCATGTGGTCAAGGCATGATGCTATATTTTATTGTATGAGATGATCATGTTTTGTAACCGAGTTATCGGCAACTGGCAGGAGCCATATGGTTGTCCCTTTATTGTATGCAATGCAATCGCCCTGTAATTGCTTTACTTTATCACTAAGCGGTAGCGATAGTCGTAGAAGCAATAGTTGGCGAGATGACAATGATGCTACGATGGAGATCAAGGTGTCGCGCCGGTGATGATGGTGATCATGATGGTGCTTCGGAGATGGAGATCACAAGCACAAGATGATGATGGCCATATCATATCACTTATATTGGTTGCATGTGATGTTTATGTATCTTATTTTGCTTAGATCGACGGTAGCATTATAAGATGATCTCTTACTAAATTTCAAGGTATAAGTGTTCTCCCTGAGTATGCACCATTGCAAAAGTTCTTCGTGCTGAGACAACACGTGATGATCGAGTGTGATAGGCTCTACGTTCAAATACAACGGGTGCAAAATAGTTGCACACGCGGAATACTCAGGTTAAACTTGACGAGCCTAGCATATGCAGATATGGCCTCGGAACACTGAGATCGAAAGATCGAGCGTGAATCATATAGTACATATGATCAACATAGTGATGTTCACCATTGATACTACTCCATCTCACGTGATGATCGGACATGGTTTAGTTGATATGGATCACGTGATCACTTAGAGGATTAGAGGGATGTCTATCTAAGTGGGAGTTCTTAAGTAATATGATTAATTGAACTTAAATTTATCATGAACTTAGTACCTGATAGTATCTTGCTTGTCTATGTTGTTGTAGATAGATGGCCCGTGATATTGTTCCGTTGAATTTTAATGCGTTCCTTGAGAAAGCAAAGTTGAAAGATGTTAGTAGCAATGATGCGGATTGGATCCGTGATCTGAGGATTATCCTCATTGCTGCACAGAAGAATTATGTCCTTAATGCACCGCTAGATGACGGACCTATTGCAGGAGCATAAGCAGACGTTATGAACGTTTGGCAAAACTCGGTATGATGACTACTTGATAGTTTAGTGCACCATTCTTTATGGCTTAGAACCGGGACTTCAAAAATGTTTTGAAACGTCACGGAGCATATGAGATGTTCCAAGAGATGAAATTAGTATTTCAGACTCATGCCCGTGTCAAGAGGTATGAGACCTCTGACAAGTACTTTGCCTAAAAGATGGAGGAGAATTGCTCAAATAGTGAGCATATGCTCAGAATGTCTGGGTACTACAATCACTTGAATCAAGTGGGAGTTAATCTTCCAGATAAGATAGTGATTGACAGAGTTTTCTAGTCACCATCACCAAGTTACTAGAACTTCGTGATGAACTATAATATGCAAGGGATAATGGAAACAAGTCCCAAGCTCTTCGTGATAATGAAATCGGCGAAGGTAGAAATCAAGAAGGAGCATCAAGTGTTGATGGTCAAAAAGACCACTAGTTTCAAGAAAAAGGGCAAAGGGAAGAAGAAGGGGAACTTCAAAAAGAACGGCAAGCAAGTTGCTGCTCAGGAGAAGAAACCAAAGTCTGGACCTAAGCCTGAAACTGAGTGCTTCTACTGCAAAGGGACTGGTCACTGAAAGCAGAACTGCCCCAAGTATTTGGCGGACAAGAAGGATGGAAAAGTGAGCAAAAGTATATTTGATATACATGTTATTTATGTGTAATTTACTAGTGTTTATAGCAACCCCTCGGTATTTGATACTGGTTCAGTTGCTAAGTGTAGTAACTCGAAACGGGAGTTGCAGAATGAACAGAAACTAGTTAAGGGCGAGGTGATGATGTGTGTTGGAAGTAGTTCCAAGATTGATATGATCATCATCACACACTCCCTATACTTTCGGGATTAGTGTTGAACCTAAATAAGTGTTATTTGGTGTTTGCGTTGAGCATAAATATGATTTGATCATGTTTATTGCAATACGGTTATTCATTTAAGTTAGAGAATAATTGTTGTTTTGTTTACATGAATAAAACCTTCTATGGTCATACACCCAATGAAAATGGTTTGTTGGATCTCGATCGTAGTGATACACATATTCATAATATTGAAGCCAAAAGATGCAAAGTTAATAATGATAGTGCAACTTATTTGTGGCACTACCGTTTTGGTCATATTGGTGTAAAGCGCATGAAGAAACTCCATACTGATGGGCTTTTGGAATCACTTGATGCTTGCGAACCATGCCTCATGGGCAAGATGACTAAAACTCCGTTCTCCGGAACAATGGAGCGAGTGACAGATTTGTTGGAAATCATACATACTGATGTATGTGGTCCAATGAATGTTGAGGCTCGCGGCGGGTATTGTTATTTTTCCGCCTTCACAGATGATTTGAGCAGATATGGGTATATCTACTTGATGAAACACAAGTCTGAAATAGTTGAAAAGTTCAAAGAATTTCAGAGTGAAGTGGAGAATCATCGTAACAAGAAAATAAAGTTTCCACGATCTGATCGCAGAGACGAATATTTGAGTTACGAGTTTGGCCTTCAATTAAAACAATGTGGAATAGTTCCACAAACTCATGCCACCTGGAACACCACATAATGGTGTGTCCGAACGTCATAACCGTACTTTATTGGATATAGTGCGATCTATGATGTCTCTTACCGATTTACCGTTATCGTTTTGGGGTTATACATTAGAGACTGCTGCATTCACGTTAAATAGGGCACCATCTAAATACGTTGAGATGACGCCTTATGAACTATGGTTTGGCAAGAAACCAAAGTTGTCGTTTCTTAAAGTTTGGGGCTGCGATGCTTATGTGAAAAAACTTCAACCTGATAAGCTCGAACCCAAATCGGAGAAATGTGTCTTCATAGGATACCCAAAAGAGACTGTTGGGTACACCTTCTATCACAGATCCAAAGGCAAGACTTTTGTTGCTAAATTTGGCTCCTTTCTAGAAAAGGAGTTTCTCTCGAAAGAAGTCAGTGGGAGGAAAGTGGAACTTGATGAGGTAACTGTACCTACTCCCCTATTGGAAAGTAGTTCATCACAGAAATCGGTTTCTGTGACATCTACACTAATTAGTGAGGAAGCTACTAATGATGATCATGAAACTTCAGATCAAGTTACTACTAAATGTCGTAGGTCAACCAGAGTAAGATCCGCACCAGAGTGGTACGGTAATCCTTTTCTGGAAGTCATGTTACTAGACCATGACGAACCTACGAACTATGAGGAAGCGATGATGAGCCCAGATTCCGCAAAATGGTTTGAGGCCATGAAATCTGAGATGGGATCCATGTATGAGAACAAAGTGTGGACTTTGGTTGACTTGCCCGATAATCGGCAAGCCATCGAGAATAAATGGATCTTCAAGAAGAAGACAGACTCTGACGGTAATGTTACTGTCTACAAAGGTCGACTTGTTGCGAAAGGTTTTCTACAAGTTCAAGGAGTTGAATACGATGAGGCCTTCTCGCCCGTAGCGATGCTTAAGTCCGTCCGAATCATGTTAGCAATTGCTGCATTTTATGATTATGAAATTTGGCAAATGGATGTAAAGACTGCATTCTTGAATGGATTTCTGGAAGAAGAGTTGTATATGATGCAACCTGAAGGTTTTATCGATCCAAAGGCCGCTAACAGAGTGTGTAAGCTCCAGCGATCCATTTATGGACTGGTGCAAGCATCTCGAAGTTGGAATAAACGTTTTGATAGTGTGATCAAAGCATACGGTTTTATACATACTTTTGGAGAAGCCTGTATTTACAAGAAAGTGAGTGGGAGCTCTGTAGCATTTCTGATATTATATGTGGATGACATATTGTTGATTGGAAATGATATAGAATTTCTGGATAGCATAAAGGGATATTTGAACAAGAGTTTTTTCAATGAAGGACCTCGGTGAAGCTGCTTATATATTGGGCATTAAGATCTATAGAGATAGATCAAGACGCTTAATTGGACTTTCACAAAGTACATACCTTGACAAAGTTTTGAAGAAGTTCAAAATGGATCAAGCAAAGAAAGGGTTCTTGCCTGTGTTACAAGGTGTGAAGTTGAGTAAGACTCAATGCCCGACCACTGCAGAAGATAGAGAGAAGATGAAAGATGTTCCCTATGCTTCAGCCATAGGCTCTATCATGTATGCAATGCTGTGTACCAGACCTGATGTGTGCCTTGCTATTAGTTTACCAGGGAGGTACCAAAGTAATCCAGGAGTGGATCACTGGACAGCGGTCAAGAACATCCTGAAATACCTGAAAAGGCCTAAGGATATGTTTCTCGTTTATGGAGGTGACAAAGAGCTCATCGTAAATGGTTACGTTAATGCAAGCTTTGACACTGATCCGGACGATTCTAAATCACAATCCGGATACGTGTTTATATTGAACGGTGGAACTGTCAGTTGGAGCAGTTCTAAACAAAGCGTCGTGGCGGGATCTATGTGTGAAGCGGAGTACATAGATGCTTCGGAAGCAGTGAATGAAGGAGTCTGGATGAAGGAGTTCATATCCGATCTAGGTGTCATACCTGGTGCATCGGGTCTAATGAAAATCTTTTGTGACAATACCGGTGCAATTGCCTTAGCAAAAGAATCCAGATTTCACAAGAGAACCAAGCACATCAAGAGACGCTTGAACTCCATCCGGGATCAAGTCCAGGTGGGAGACATAGAGATTTGCAAGATACATACGGATCTGAATGTTGCAGATCCGTTGACTAAGCCTCTTCCACGAGCAAAACATGATCAGCACCAAGACTCCATGGGTGTTAGAATCATTACTTTGTAAACTAGATTACTGACTCTAGTAAACCCTTTGAGTGTTGGTCACATAGCGATGTGAACTATGGGTGTTAATCACATAGTGATGTGAACTATTGTTGTTAAATCACATGGCGATGTGAGCTAGATTATTGACTCTAGTGCAAGTGGGAGACTGAAGGAAATATGCCCTAGAGGCAATAATAAAGTTATTATTTATTTCCTTATATCATGATAAATGTTTATTATTCATGCTAGAATTGTATTAAATGGAAACATGATACATGTGTGAATACATAGACAAACAGAGTGTCACTAGTATGCCTCTACTTGACTAGCTCGTTGATCAAAGATGGTTATGTTTCCTAGCCATAGACATGAGTTGTCATTTGATTAACGGGATCACATCATTAGGAGAATGATGTGATTGACTTGACCCATTCCGTTAGCTTAGCACTTGATCGTTTAGTATTCTGCCATTGCTTTCTTCATGACTTATACATGTTCCTATGACTATGAGATTATGCAACTCCCGTTTACCGGAGGAACACTTTGTGTGCTACCAAACGTCACAACGTAACTGGGTGATTATAAAGATGCTCTACATGTGTCTCCGAAGGTACTTGTTGGGTTGGCGTATTTCGAGATTAGGATTTGTCACTCCGATTGTCGGAGAGGTATCTCTGGGCCCACTCGGTAATGCACATCACTATAAGCCTTGCAAGCATTGTAACTAATGTGTTAGTTGCGGGATGATGTGTTACGGAACAAGTAAAGAGACTTGCCGGTAACGAGATTGAACTAGGTATTGAGATACCAACGATCGAATCTCGGGCAAGTAACATACCGATGACAAAGGGAACAACGTATGTTGTTATGCGGTTTGACCGATAAAGATCTTCGTAGAATATGTAGGAGCCAATATGAGCATCTAGGTTCCGCTATTGGTTATTGACCGGAGACGTGTCTCGGTCATGTCTACATAGTTCTCGAACCCGTAGGGTCCGCACGCTTAAAGTTCGGTGACGATTTATATTATGAGTTACGTGTTTTGATGTACCGAAGGTAGTTCGGAGTCCCGGATGAGATCGGGGACATGACGAGGAGTCTCGAAATGGTCGAGACGTAAAGATCGATATATTGGACGACTATATTCTGACATCCGAAAGATTTCGAATGATTCGGGTATTTTTCGGAGTACCGGAGAGTTACGGGCATTCGCCGGGGAGTATATGGGCCCTATTGGGCTTTAGGGAAAAGAGAGAGGGGAGGCTGCGCGCCCCCCCAAGGCCTAGTCCAAATTGGACTAGGGGGAGGGGCTGCGCCCCCTCCTTCCTTCTCTTCTCTTTTCCCTTTCCTAGACTCCTACTCCTACTACTTGGAAGAGTGGGAATCCTACTCCCGGTGGGAGTAGGACTCCTCCTGGGCGCGCCATAGGAGGGCCGGCCCTTCCCCCTCCTCCACTCCTTTATATATGGGGGCAGGGGGCACCTCTGGAGACACAGGTTGATCTGTTGATCTATTCCAGCCGTGTGCGGTGCCCCCCTCCATCATATTCCACCTCGGTCATATCATAGTGGTGCTTAGGTGAAGCCCTGCGTCGGTAACAACATCATCACCGTCATCACGCCGTCGTGCTGACGGAACTCTCCCGCAAAGCTTTGCTGGATCGGAGTTCGTGGGACGTCATCGAGCTGAACGTGTGCTGAACTCGGAGGTGCCGTGCATTCGGTACTTGGATCGGTCGGATCGTGAAGACGTACGACTACATCAACCGCGTTGTCATAACGCTTCCGCTTTCGGTCTACGACGGTACGTGGACACACTCTCCCCTCTCGTTGCTATGCATCACTATGATCCTGTGTGTGTGTAGGAATTTTTTTGAAATTACTACGTTCCCCAACACTATCATCCTCCGGACCAAGTGCATCGAGGCAGTCCATTGCTCACCAACTAGCGCATGTCAGGACTGAATATTCAAGGGAGTCATTTTTAATACTGTGCCTATGTAATCCTCCTTACATTGCACAATGTTATAAAGGGTGGGATGTTGTACGCCTAGGGGCGTCTCTCCTAACCACGTATCCTTCTAAAATCTTGTTGACATCCCATTGCCAACCAAGAATTTAACCCTACGAAAGAACAAGTCCTACGTTCTCATGAGTCCCTTCTAGAATGGCGAGTCAGTTGGTCTCACGGTAACCTGGGCGAGCGTTTTTGACTGTAAATACTTATTGCGTACAATCTGTGCCCACATACCTTCCGGCTCTGCCTCTAACTTGTAGAGCCATTTACTCATAAGACATTTATTCTTAATTTCCAGGTTCTCAATACCGAGACCCCCCTGGTCCTTGGGTCGGCAAAGAATATCCCATTGGGCGAGACGGTATTTCCTCTTGGCCTCATCAGACTGCCAGAAGAATTGAGATCTAAATAAATAAAGTCTCTTCCGCACCCCTTTTGGTATCTCGAAGAACGATAGCAGGAACATCCGCATACTAGTACGTACCGAGTTAATCAGCACTAGCCGACGTCCATACGACATAAGCTTGCTCTTCCAGCTACTAAGCTTTTTTTCAATTCGATCTTCGATGCACTTCCATTCTATATTAGATAACTTACGGTGATGAATCGGTATGCCCAAATAACTGAATGGCAAAGAACCTAATTCACACCCGAATAGTTGTCTATACGTGTCTTTCTCTCCTTTGGCCTTTCCAAAGCAGAACAACTCGCTCTTGAGAAAATTTATCTTTAATCCAGACAATTGTTCGAAGAGACATAATATGACTTTCATATTTCGCGCTTTTGCAATGTCATGTTCCATGAATAGGATAGTGTCGTCAGCGTACTATATAATGGAGACTCCCCCATCGACCAGATGAGGGACTAACCCCTCCACATGACCGTTTTGCTTGGCCCTACAAATAAGAATGGTCAGCATATCGGCCATTATATTAAATAGGAGAGGAGACATGGAATCCCCTTGTCTCAATCCCTTGTGTGTATGAAAGTAATGACCAATACCATCGTTAACCTTGATTCCGACAGTACCCTTCTGGACTTGAGAACCCACTTGGTTCCGGCAGGCCTCACTAAATCCTTTCATGCGCATTGCCTGCTGAAGGAAAGGCGATTTAACTTTATCATATGCCTTCTCAAAATTCACATGGAAGATAACCCCTCCATCTAGCTTCTTCGAATGAATTTCATGCATCGTTTCATGTCGAATGACCACCCCTTCAAGTATGTGTCGCCCTGGCTTGAAAGCTGTCTGGCTCGGTTGTACCACTGAGTGAGCAATTTGTGTCAATCTATTGGTACCCACTTTCGTGAATATTTTGAAACTCACATTAAGAAGACATATTGGCCTGAATTGTTCGATCCGAACTGCCTCTTCTTTCTTTGGCAACAGTGTAATCATACTAAAGTTAAGATGAAACAGCTCTAAATGACCGTTAAAAAATCATGAAACATAGGCATAAGATCATCTTTAATAATATGCCAACATTTCCTATAGAATTCAGCTGGAAACCCATCTGGTCCCGGTGCTTTATTCAGTTTCATTTGTGAGATTGCATCCAAAACCTCTTTGTGAGTAAACGGTGCAGATAGAATATCATTCTCCTCTACTCGAAGCTGAGGGATATCTCCAATAAAATATTCATTAAGGGACACCGTGCTTGCTTCCGGCGGCCCAAAAAGTTCTTTGTAATAATTAGAGATATAAGCTTTCAGATTCTCATGCCCCGCAATTGTCCCCTTGTCCTGTTCAAGCTGTATTATTTTCTTCTTCCTATGTTTACCATTCGTGATCATATGAAAGAATTGTGTATTGTCATCCCCTTGGACAACGTTAAGCACTTTAGCCCGCAATGCCCACTTGAGCTCCTCTTCTCTAAGAAGGGCTCGTAAGCCTTGATCGGCTTCGGACTTGGAGCTCTGCTCATCAGCCGTAGGAAGGTTAACTTCAGCTTTTAAATCTAGCACATCTATTAATTGGGTGAGTCGCTCTTTTTCTTGTATGTATATCCCACTCTCGTTTCTGGCCCAATCTCGCAAAACTGTCTCAGATGTCTAATTTTATTTTGCCGTCTCTCAATAATTGTTCGTCCACTAACAGGGTTTGCCCATTCGCGTGCAATGATCTCCAAGAAGTTGTCTTTCTCGAATCAACCTAGTTCGAACGAGAAAGCATTCTTGTTTGCAATATGTGTAGCCTCTCCCAAGTCTACTAGTAATGGTGTGTGGTCTCAGATCGCCCTCTGCATCGCATGTACCGGCACTAATGGGTATTTTTGTTCTCAATCCACACTAGCGAGCACCCTATCCAACTTCTCATAAGTTGGAGTGGGCAACGAATTGGCCCATGTAAATTGTCTACCGGTGAGCTCAATTTCTCTCAAACTAAGACTCTCAATAATCATGTTAAACATCATAGACCAGTGTCCATCAAAATTGTCATTGTTCTTTTCATCTCTCCTCCGAATTATGTTAAAATCCCCTCTGACTAGGATTGGAAGAGTCTCATCTCCACAGATCCGCACCAAGTCGGCTAAAAAATCTGGTTTGAGTTTGGGTTGTGCTTCCCCATATACAGCAACGAGAGACCATCGGAAGCCATCCAATTTCGATCTCACCCGAAACTTGACCGCAGAATCTGAAGGGGAACGCGACAGAAAACAAAAATTTTCCGACCTACGCACCAGCCCAGGACCACTATGGAGACTGCATACATGGTTTGATCTTTTTCGTTACCGACTCGTAGCGCAGCGGGAAGTAGAGTCGATGACGATCGGCGGTGCAGATCCCCGCAGCTACGATTTACAACCTCCCAACCGCGAGGATGTATACCCTCATCTGCTCCTCAGACAGCCCTCCGGGAGGCGGTCAAACAGCCCCCCAGACGGTGTCGCGGACAGCCCTTCGAGAGGACCTTCGAAACTCGAACGGTCACTCGGACAGCCCTTCGGGAGGACCTTCGAAACTCGGACGGTCACACGGATAGCCCTTCGGGAGGCACTCACGAACTAAGACCGAAACTACGATCTCTCTACAGAGTTGCACACATACGGTGTCATCTATCCGGCAGGGCTTCGCCGTCCAGAACTAGTTCCTGCCGGAACCCAGACAGCCTTACGGCTCTACGAAACTCTTTTCGTGGGAGGGAGAGAAGAAGCCAGATAATGCATGGCATGTGTATGAGAGCAAGGGATGAGTGTGGAGGGCTGCCCCTCCACCTCTATTTATAGGAAATCCCAAGGGGGTAGGGTAGTTTCACAAAAAACCCAAAATGCACATGAATGAAGTCCTTCCACAAGGACCTAGGAGTGAAACCAAGGAACAAGAGGGTCCCCAAGGGGGGATACCCCATGTGGCCAGCCACACCCCCATGAGGGGCCCAAAAAATGGCTCCTATCCATCCATGTCATCCCCAAGATCTTTTGGAGCAAAGCCCCAAAAGGTGGCTTTCCATAAAGTAACCATAAAGCTGATTTTCACTATTCACGACGACATTTTTCAGCGTCTGATCGAACTGAAAATATTTATGTGGGCTAAGAACATTTCCAGTACCCACTAAAATGATTTTCAACGCGTTCCGAAACAATTCCGGTTTTAGTGATTTTCATCTGCGAAACGCATCTGAAGTGGCTCCGGCAGCTCCGGAACATTTTCGGTTTTTATCTCAGAAAATTCCAAAAAGCTTCCGGAATGATTCTGGCAACCTCCAAGAATTATCAGGCATGTGCCGAAACCAATTTGACTTAATGGTGTATCCCTAAACAACTTTTCGGTATCATCGAAACTTATCCGATGACCTCTCTCTGTGGTATGATTCCGCTGTCCGAAACTTTTCGGTGTCCGAAACTTTTTCGGTGATTTTCTCTCAGACTCCCTGTCTAGTATTCAGCAGATAGATGACCCTTAAGCGTGTGACCCTATAGGTTCGGTGAAGTATAGACATGACCCGGAACCCCTTCCGATCAATGATCAACATCGGAGCCGTGGACACCCATATTGACCCCTATACCCACACGAATAAATATTCGAGTGAACCTCCAGTTGCCGTGTGCTATTCCTGTTGCTTCGCGATATGTTACAAATACCTGAGGTGAGACATGTTGGCATTCCCGTGGATCAACAACTTGTCCACTATGCTAGTTACCTCGTTACCGGTATTGTTCTCTTTTCTCGTTATCGTGTTCCGGCATCCCCGTGATCAAATCACAATGTGTCTGGCCAGACGATGATGGATACCATAACACCGAGAGGGCCCAGAGATATCTCTCCATCGTTGGAGGAGCAAATCCCAATCTTGAGCTATCAAGTTACTTGACACACTTTTCCATGAACCCGTAAGCCGCCGTAATAGCCACCCATTTACGGATGACGTTTAACAAACCCCAAAGTTCATGAAGCAAGCATGAAGAAACTCGATACTCTCATGGTCTAAGGAATCATGCAAACGTTAACCATCTCTGTGTTATGTACCAATAAACTTGTGACGAATGTATCTCATAGCATAACATCAATTCGGGTCGATTCAACACAAATGTCCTTCCTGACATTGTGGCCTCAAAGTTGCTTGGCATAGACATGCCCATGATTGGGAAAACATAATCATCATGCAACACTTGAGCTAGTCTTAGAGGCATGACTAGGAATACATTTTATCGTTTATTATTCCACACGTGCATATGGGTTCTCCCCAGAGCCTTTATGGATATACGGGCTCGGGAACCACAGCAGTTATAGCATGGAACATAAACATAATTATGAACAGGGAGATAATCAATAACATTTATTATTGCCTCTAGGGCATATCTCCTACAGACTCCCACTTGCACTAGAGACAATAATCTAGCTTATGCTAATGCACTTCACACCTGTGGCACACCGGTGTAAATATGCTTCGCTTGTGGTATAGCCTGATGTCCAACGGATCTGACGACTTCAGTTCCGTGTGTATCTTTGCATGTCCTCGTGTTTTCACGTTTTCACAAATATCATATTTTGTGTGGACTTGGCTTTGTATGTATGTGAATCACAGGTCGAACCTGGATTCCTCAGACTGAGTTATGGAGCAACTACCTGCAGTAGTGTCCCATTGTCAAAAGCCATCTTGGAACTATACTAAGTTCATGAATCAACTATATGATTCAACATCTTCTTTGTCGCTTCTAAAGCGTCAACATACTTAGCCCTTGTTATAGAATTCGCCACAGTAACTAGTTTGAACAAATTCCAACTAACTGTGCCACCACATTGTGTGTTACACAAAACCCTTAATTTAAATCGAAAATCGCATGGAGAAAAGATGAAGACTCTATCGATGTAACATTTTACAACGAACTCTTCATGATCTCTGCTTGCGAGAAAACCATGTCATCAGTACTTACTCTAGTACTCTGTGACATCTTTCACTGTTGTCCCATGATCAGTAATTTGATCACTTTGGTATCCATACTCGCAACACCTTGGGAGTATCGGACATATCTGGTTGTTTTACATACCATGGAATACATGATTAATCCAAACACAAAAGTGTGTGGAATCTGCATCATGTATTTTACTCATCAGTGTTTTGGGACACCAAGTCTTGCAAAAACTCTTTCCATGTGACTTTGGCAAGAATCACTCCTTGGCGTTTTAAATGCTAAAAGGTTTTAGCATCTTGTCAATATGTATTCATTGCTTAGCCCCATTAGGTAAATCTATCTCCATAGATCATCATGCCTAATATTGAGGCTATTTAGCCTAAGCACTTCATCGAAAAACTATTTTCAAATGAAGTCCTAATTTGTGTCAAGAAATTTATTTCCAATTACCAATGTGCCAAGCACATAAGGTTTTTAGAAATATTATTACGCTCCCACTTACTTTCTTGAATTACAAGCATCTTCGTTACCCATTGATGAAGTCAAAACCCCTTTGACCATTTCATCAAAACACGAAGATTCCAACTCCATTCATGCTCTCTTCTGTCCATTGCTGGAACTCTGAAGTTTGCATACCTACTAGCATCCTCTGGATCGACAAATTACTTTGGACTGTATCATATACAAGTCCTAGCTTTCATTTCCATCAGATGGAAATCCTTTTATCATCCATGTTTCATATCTCATGATTGAAATATGTATTAATTGCTAGTTCAACCCGAACCGACTTTAAGCATCGCTACGATGAAAACAACCTCATCGTATTATTTCAACAAGTCGAGCTTTATGGATAAAACATTTTATCCGTATCAGTTTTAAGTTCCATAAATATTCATTAGACTCTAAGTCTTCCGAAAGGTGTATCAAGGTTTTAATCTTGAATCACTTATATGGAAACTAACTCGGGTTGTATTGGCATTTAGCCAATTCCGGAGTCAGGGCCCATCAACGCTTCCTTGTGTATCGTAGGTATAATGTTGTCTAACAACAATATCTCGTTTGCGCACCTGAGAGGTTTTGCACGAGCCTTGCCTACGTGGTTCAGCTGCAAGTTCGACCGAAGTTCATACATTTTATTGTAGAGACTTCTGTATCAGTCGCAGTAGGAAACTCTGGAATTTCTTCCAAGGTCTCTTTCCTTTGATCTGATGAAGATACTGTTTATCTCGTCGAGTTGCACTATTCTCCCACTCACCTTTTAGAAAGAACCATTCTTTTTAAAAGCACACCGTTTCGCGGCAAAACTATTTGCCTCGGTATAGTGAGGGAGGAATACCCAACATTTTGGTATAACCTACAAAGTAGCACTTGTCTGATTTGGAATAGGTTTGTAACCTTTTACACAAGCCCCATATTCCAAATGTTAAGAAAATATATAACATGGTTGGGCGTACCATACCATGGCTTCATTTCAACAGACCCGATGTAGCTCTTTTCAGTGTAAAAGCCGCAGTCTCTAAAGCATCACTTTAAAAGGGATAATGGCAAATTTATTTATGTCATCTTTGACCTTACCATGTCATAAATGGTTTGATTACATCTCCACGGACTTTCCACTTGCAGTGGTGTTCTGGGAGGTGCAAGTTTATGAAACCCCTTTCACAACTCATCAGACATTCGCTAAACATGTAACTCAAATATTCCTTTGTGCAATCAAATTGCAGAAACATAATTTTCTTGTTACAATAACTTCTACTTCATTTTTGAGAACCTTTCGAATGATTTCAAAATATCCAGACTTACGTCTCATCAAGTAAATATTCATATATCTACTTGAGTCATTTCTGAAGATAAATAAATCCACCACTAACAACACTTATCGGACTACACACATCAAATGTATGATCACTAATAAGTTTTTTGTTCGTTCCTTATGGCCTGTGAACGGTATTTTAGTCACTTCACTTTTCGGAGGAAAGTTGCAAGTGTCAGATGATTCAAAATCAAAAAGACTTCAAAATCCATCATAATGGAATTTTCCATGCGGGTTTCTCCAATGTGACCAAATGTAGTGCCACACTTGTGTGGTATTCTTTTAGTCTTGCGACATTTAGCGTCAGTGTTATGGATGTATCATATTACCCTCAATATTCATAACATACGTCCCATCGATGATGGAAGTATGGCCCTTATGTTATTCATAATACTTAACAACAATTGTTCTTTTTATGAACAACTCTTTTGCAACAAACATTGTGCAATGGGCTAGAGTGTATGAAACTCTAAAATGAATTATGAAAGTAAACCCAGAGGTATTGTATTATTATCAATATTCATAACATACATCTCATTCATAATGAAAGTATGGCCCTTGTGTTATTCATACCATCGAACATAAAAAGTTCTCTTATGAACAACCTTCTTGCAAGATGCCTTATGAAATGGGATAGAGTTTGTAAAACTCTAAATGAATTATGAAAAAAAAATACAGACGGCAATACACCGATGGAAGGTATAGTAACATTTACTATGTTCCCTGTGTATACCTTAACCTCATTTCTAGCTAGTCTTTCAGGCCATAGTAGTTCTTACCTCGAGTTGCAACAGAATGCAATCGAGTGGGCATTTTTGTGATGAACTCACAATACCCAAGAATTAGTGATTAACATGTTTAACCATAATTCGCAAGAACTATATCTTTGACCAGCCTTCTATACATCAAAAACTTGTATGACATTCATACATGAGCTGGATATTCCAGTCTTCTTTCCTTTTGCCTTTATACTTCTAGCAGTTTAACTTTTAGTATTTCTCCTACTCTCAGAAGAAGCACCCAACTTAAGAGTGGCATTAGCCCCGGACTTCCTAGGCGTGTAAGTCATACTAACACCCTTTGGACACTTCCTTTCTCTTTAAGTTGTTGTTTTATTCACCTTTCATTATATGACAGGCGTTCTTCTGGATCCCTTTCCCAACAGTCAAATGCATAGTAAACACTTTTACTAATACTTGCAAACAAACATTGCTTTGTTTGTATCTGAAAATAATTTCCAGTTCCATGAATATCATATAACTATCCCAACTTTCGAAGTTTGGGTTTCATGGAAGCAAACATATTGCACTTGACTGAAACGGAATTATAGCTTTTGGATCGAAGGACGAGAGTCACATGATCCATAGCATTAGCGGGAGGATACGGAAAGTATGCGATAGGACAAAGTCCTTCTCGGCACTTTTGAGGACAATCCTCATATTACGTTACCAATCGTAAAGTTTTTAACCAGATATTTAACAGCTATTCAATTTTAATAGGGAAGGTGGAAACGCGAGCCATTATTCTACAACTATTTTGCATATAACACTTAGACAATGTTCATAATTAATTGCACTAAGAATTAAACATGTTAATTCAACAGTGCACTCCCACTCAAATCAATATCGCTCAAAATTGATTGTGAGTGATACAAGACCCACATTTCAATTGTTCGCCATTGGTGTAACGCCACTGATGACGAAAAATCTCAACCGGTAGGCCAACTTGCCAATCACATCTCTATGTGACTCTTGTTCATCTTTCGATGCGTGTGTTCCGAGCTCATGACGGTCATGCCTGAACGTCAAGACAACCAAGTGATCTCGCTGCGAGGTCTCAACTCACCCGCCTCACACTTCTCTAATCGTTCGTACCCGTGTGACACGGCGCACCCCGAAAAGATAGGTGCCGTGACGGTGCTACACTTGGGAGAACACTAACTACTTGGTATTTTTGTGAGAGATCACCCTAATAAAAAGCGACTACCGCGCAATCAAGAAGGGTGCAACATAAGGGATAAACATCTCAGTCAATTCATAATAGCATGATATGGTATAGCCCTTTCTGACGGAGAAGTATTTCATTTCTTCGTCTTCGGCATTCGTGTTGGTGTTCACCTTCGCGAAGATTGCCACCACCTTGTCGATGCACCAGATAATATTGCTATCTCCATAGCGTATAAAATTAATGCATTACTTAAGGTTGACACGCAGGTCATTAAAGTGCAATCATATGGCTCCAGCCATCATGCCGAACCATGACACGCAGGTCATTAAAGTGCAATCATATGGCTCCAGCCATCATGCCGAACCATGACACGCAGGTCATGTTAATCAAATTACATCATATAGTCATCTCATACATAATCGAATTAGTATGAGCACTGCTATACCACATCACATGCACATCCTGCAAAACCAAGTTAGACACCTCTAATCGGTTTATGCAAAATTTTATTTTACGTGGCTTCTAAGGTTTTGACTTAAACCGCAGCTACCAACGTTTTATCATCAAGTATGATTATTCAAGTTGCTAGATTAACATCTCGGGGTGTATGAAACACGAGATAATTAAATCTCGAGCCCCATACTAAACTTCGTCATACGCATGACCCCCGTGCAGATAATATCTGCAATGCCCTTTCATCTGCGAATTTCATCTTTATTTTGACTACGGCAGAACCCAAAGAACTGATAGCACTTCCATGATCAATCAGGATCACGGATTGCCAGAACTTTGTCAAATTCCACCATGTTGTCTCGAGATTGAGCAAACGCAAATTCTAGGGAAGCAACAAGAACGTCGGGTAACAGATTTCATCTGTCACCCGCATAAATAATTTTCAGCAATAGATCTCATCTACTACCTAATTATATTATGCAATACCCATACATCTCCATGTATTCTAGATCGAAACCTGCATCTACGCATAGCACGGCTCTTGATGCCACTGTAGGGGAACGCAGCAGAAAACAAAAATTTTCCGACCTATGCACCAGCCCAGGACCACTATGGAGACTGCATACATGGTTTGATCTTTTTCGTTACCGACTCGTAGCGCAGCGGGAAGTAGAGTCGATGACGATCGGCGGTGCAGATCCCCGCAGCTAGGATTTACAACCTCCCAACCGCGAGGATGTATACCCTCATCTGCTCCTCAGACAGCCCTCCGGGAGGCGGTCGAACAGCCCCCCAGACGGTGTCGCGGACAGCCCTTCGGGAGGACCTTCGAAACTCGAACGATCACTCGGACAGCCCTTCGGGAGGACCTTCGAAACTCGAACGGTCACACGGACAGCCCTTCGGGAGGCACTCACGAACTAAGACCGAAACTACGATCTCTCTACAGAGTTGCACACATACGGTGTCATCTATCCGGCAGGGCTTCGCCGTCCAGAACTAGTTCCTGCCGGAACCCAGACAGCCTTACGGCTCTACGTAACTCTTTTCGTGGGAGGGAGAGAAGAAGCCAGATAATGCATGGCATGTGTATGAGAGCAAGGGATGAGTGTGGAGGGCTGCCCCTCCACCTCTATTTATAGGAAATCCCAAGGGGGTAGGGTAGTTTCACAAAAAACCCAAAATGCACATGAATGAAGTCCTTCCACAAGGACCTAGGAGTGAAACCAAGGAACAAGAGGGTCCCCAAGGGGGGACACCCCATGTGGCCGGCCACACCCCCATGAGGGGCCCAAAAAATGGCTCCTATCCATCCATGTCATCCCCAAGATTTTTTGGAGCAAAGCCCCAAAAGGTGGCTTTCCATAAAGTAACCATAAAGCTGATTTTCACTATTCACGACGACATTTTTCAGCGTCTGATCGAACTGAAAATATTTATGTGGGCTAAGAACATTTCCAGTACCCACTAAAATGATTTTCAACGCGTTCCGAAACAATTCCGGTTTTAGTGATTTTCATCTGCGAAACGCATCTGAAGTGGCTCCGGCAGCTCCGGAACATTTCCGGTTTTTATCTCAGAAAATTCCAAAAAGCTTCCAGAATGATTCTGGCATCCTCCAAGAATTATCAGGCATGTGCCGAAACCAATTTGACTTAATGGTGTATCCCGAAACAACTTTTCGGTATCATCGAAACTTATCCGATGACCTCTCTCTGTGGTATGATTCCGCTGTCCGAAACTTTTTCGGTGATTTTCTCTCAGACTCCCTGTCTAGTATTCAGCAGATAGATGACCCTTAAGCGTGTGACCCTATAGGTTCGGTGAAGTATAGACATGACCCGGAACCCCTTCCGATCAATGATCTACATCGGAGCCGTGGACACCCATATTGACCCCTATACCCACACGAATAAATATTCGAGTGAACCTCCAGTTGCCGTGTGCTATTCCTGTTGCTTCGCGATATGTTACAAATACCTGAGGTGAGACATGTTGGCATTCCCGTGGATCAACAACTTGTCCACTATGCTAGTTACCTCGTTACCGGTATTGTTCTCTTTTCTCGTTATCGTGTTCCGGCATCCCCGTGATCAAATCACAAAGTGTCTGGCCAGACGATGATGGATACCATAACACCGAGAGGGCCCAGAGATATCTCTCCATCGTTGGAGGAGCAAATCCCAATCTTGAGCTATCAAGTTACTTGACACACTTTTCCATGAACCCGTAAGCCGCCGTAATAGCCACCCATTTATGGATGACGTTTACCAAACCCCAAAGTTCATGAAGCAAGCATGAAGAAACTCGATACTCTCATGGTCTAAGGAATCATGCAAACGTTAACCATCTCTGTGTTATGTACCAATAAACTTGTGACGAATGTATCTCATAGCATAACATCAATTCGGGTCGATTCAACACAAATGTCCTTCCTGACATTGTGCCCTCAAAGTTGCTTGGCATAGACATGCCCATGATTGGGAAAACATAATCATCATGCAACACTTGAGCTAGTCTTAGAGGCATGACTAGGAATACATTTTATCGTTTATTATTCCACACGTGCATATGGGTTCTCCCCAGAGCCTTTATGGATATACGGGCTCGGGAACCACAACAGTTATAGCATGGAACATAAACATAATTATGAACAGGGAGATAATCAATAACATTTATTATTGCCTCTAGGGCATATCTCCTACAGAATCCCCCCGAACCACGTTAAGCACCTCAAGCGTTTCGCACCGAACTCCTAGTAATATCCACCAGATCTTCCTCTAGGAGGTAAAACGTGGCAATCAAAATCAATTCCTCCGGATAAAGTTCCAAGGAACTGTGAGGTGAAATTAGCCCGTCCTGTTTCGAGTAGAGCAACGAAATCTAATTTTTTCTCAATCGTTGTCTCTGCCAAGAACTTTCGTTTAGCCAAGTCAGCTAGACCTTTGCTATTCCAAAATATCCCTTTCATAAGTCATCATGGAATTTTTTCTTGGCCTTAACCCTAGCACTTCTATGAACTGCCGGAGTAGGATAAATTTTCCGTTTCCAGGGTCTCCTGGGCTTCTCCCCATCGCCCTTCGGGAACGTAGGATCGACAGAACACAAGACAGTGCCCTCCATCATTGGAGGCTCTACAGTGTCCCCAGTCTCCGACCCCTCCACATCTTCGGCCTCCACATTAGGCAAGAGATTATCACATATGTTTTCAAGAGCAGCCATTCCTGAATTTTTTATGTCACTGTCATTCATAGGTTTGATTGATGCGAGATTCCAAATTGTTTCAGAAGCCCTCTCCGCTTCTAAATCTAAAAGATCATTTACAGATTTCGCAACCTCCTTCTCATTCAAACACAAAGATATACCTAAGTCGTTTGCCTTATCAATAATTTCATGCTCGGTGAAATGCAGAATTGAACAACTCTTATCAAAAGACATACCTGTAGTTGCCTCGACATCTCGAAGCTTGGCCGCCCTCATGGCGCGCGCTAGCTGCAGGTCATCAGCATCTAGTTGTCCCTGGATCCGGTTGCTGACACGCCTGCCAGCTGTCACCAGATCCGGGATCCCACCGAAAGCGATAAGCTCCTCCGTAGTCATCTCCCGAGGCGTGTGGTCCCCGCTCCCACGCCCTTGCCTTGTTGCTGGTGAAGAAGGGTAAGGCGCGGTCGAGCGGGAAACGCCAACCGAAGTAATGGGACAAGGAGACCATGGAGCCACCTGCTCGAGAGTCCCACTCCCCCCCAAACCGTCAACGCGGCATGGAGTCGAAACGGGAGAAGGGGAGTTGTTGGCCTCCTGCCCATACCCGTGTCTGTGCCGCCCGGAGCTACCCCGTGGTGAGAGGGCGCCGCGGGCTTCCTGCCCGCGCACCTCCCCAAGGTGGCCAGGGACCGCCGCGGGTGGGCTGGTGGTGCGAGCCTCCTGCCCACACCCCCTCCCGTCCACATGCAATCTGCAGTCCGATGCCCGGCGAATCCTTCGACCCGGAATCAGCCCTCTGAGATGAAAGTACCTTTGTCGACACAACATCAGGCAGCATCACTGGCGGTAGCTCGATCTCCTATGGATCGTCCGCTTCAACTCAGTTACTCCATAACCGGCTAGGCGCAGACCGCGCTCCAAAAGAGCCAAACCGAAGTGTATTCATCGGTTTCATGGAAGACGACGCCTCCTTGGCAGACTTATCCGCCTTGTCCGACTACGACTTCGGCCCCTCAGCCGACTCTCGTGGTGTGCTCTCAGGCCCCTTGTCTTGATTCCCGGGGGCTCCATCTCCCTCAGTCGTATCCATATCCTGATGCTCATCCCCCTCCTGAGGTATCGGTGTATCCTCAATCTCAATCTCAAGCACGTAAGTGACCCCGGCATGCGTCCACTTGACCACATCCGCCACGAACTCAAGACTGGTCACACTGACAAGTAACCTTGCAGCTCCGTGTGCACGAGTGAAAGGCATGTCTACCTGTTCCGTCTTACCAATGGGCGATCCCAAGCTTCTGGCTACCAAGAAGTGCTTAATCAGTTTGGGGGGTGCATCATAGAACCGTACCCAGACCTTCTCTAAAGGTGTACCCTTGGGCTCCTTCTGCTTCCACTCATCAAAAGCCATGATAATTTTCGTACTCGGTACTCTGCACCTGCCAAACTTAAGGATATGGAACTGATCCTCTTTAGTGGGAAAATCGACCTTGTAAGTTTGGTTCTCCAACTTGACAAGGTCCCATTGATGGTTGCCTGGTACCAACTCCCGCAACTGCCGCACAATCTGTGCCTCTGTCATGATCCCATTAGTAACCTTGACAACTGCAGGAAAGGAGCTCTCCATCACATGCGCCATAGGTGCCACATCAGGTGACTCAAAAAACAATAACTCCTGACAGCAAACCCCGCAAATATTGACCACCAGCTTGGGGCCTGAAATAAGCGGGCACTCGCTGGACACATGCTGCGATCTACAACAGTAATCACATAGCTCTGTGGTACATTCTGCCACAAAATGTCCCGGCTCGCCACATCTATAACACGGTAACTTCTTCTTCTTAAGAGTCCACTTGGATAACTTTTCACCATCAGGTTTGTCCGATCCCTTGTCAGAACCTCCGTCACCGGCCTTAGCAGCCCCAGTGTTCATCACCGGAATGCTAACCGCTGCCAAAGCCTGGACCGTGTCTACAACCACCTCGGGAAGAGCAGGTGAGGCCATCTCCACCGTAGTAACTAGCTCGGCTTGGGCCACAACACCCACAACAACAGGCGGTGGTCGAGGTCACGGTGGAGGCGGGCGCCGACCCCTCCTCAACCACCACGGAAACCACAATGACTTCCCCGGTTATATGGTTATTAGGGCCGGCCACCCCCTCGACGAAGTTGTCGGGAGGTCCTTCAAAACCGCGTCTGGTTCCTCCGCCATTGTACCACGCGTATCCGCCACCACCTCCAGTAGAGGATGAACCGCGGTGCTGTCCTTCGCCATACGCATCATATCCATCGTCACCCCACTGTCCACGGGGCGGGTAACCATAGCCGTCAGCGCCGGAGTACTCACAGCCACCGCCATATTGGCCATCGCGGCCCCGGCCAAAGTACTGGCGCCCCGCAGCCGGTGCAGCAGTCGGCAGCCGCGCGTCCCGCGCTGCCTTTTGGTGCCTTGAAGCTCCCCATCCCAAGGGGTGGAATCGCCGAGATCCGCCTCCTGCGGCAACGCGGGAAGAGACGGCTTGTTGGAGGGACCCTACAGCGACGGCAGCACACCTGCCGAAGAAGACGGCGGCGGCGGCAGGGCATCCGGCGGGTGCGGGCTGTCAGGTGGCAGCATCGCCTAGCAAGTGGGAGACTCTTATTTCTTCTTCAAGTAATAATGGAAAGGCCTTTCAGAGATTACAAGATACACAGAGAGGGCCACGCAGTTACACAGAGATTACAAGATACATAGAGCTGCCAGGTGGGGCATCAGCGAGCAGCGTCGCTAGAACGATCTGAATAACTTGCACCACATTTGTTCTAAAGTTCCTGTTTGTTTTTTTTACTACCAAACCTGCAGATTTGTGCCTAACTTTGAAAAGGTTCCATATGACGATGCAATCCAAATTTGCCTTTTTGATCGACTACTCTCAGATGTAGTAGATTATACCAATGACAACAGCTGCAGATTTATATCCCACAAAAAACATGTTGGTTACTGAAGCTAAGTCGTAAGCACTTTTCACGGTGAAGATCCAGGCTTTTCCTTGTTTCCACATTATTACCCGAGTTGAATGATCTGCATTTCTCAGGCATCGCTTGTTTCATACAGGTCCACGACTCCACATCACCATTGTTGGTTTGGAGAGGGAGGAAAGGAAGAAGCGGGAAGGGCTCCTTTGTTCTAGTGGAGCTATGTCCGACTAGTTAGGGGTCATCCTGAGATGAAATCAAAATGTCAAAGGAGAAATCCGATGACTGTGTATGGGTGGCTCCATGAAATTTTCCTTCTTCTCTCGGTGCGTTGAGTCAGTGTTGTCGCCGCAATGCCGGTTAGTTGTGAAAAGGGTGGGCGCTTGTAACCTTGGTCTGACAAAAAATTTCTTACTAATATGTTCGTTCACTCAAATGAAATGTCCCAACAACCGCTAAAGATTGTTTAGATAGATAGAGAATACATGAAACATGTTGACGTATTTAAAGAGAAACAATCACATCTCTAGTTCAAAATGTTCTCTAGCCCACCGTGGTAAATTGTATAATTGTCTATGCAAACCATAAAAATTGATATCTAAACAAAAAATTTAAGTGAAGAAACCGCGGTTTAGCAAATGAAAAATTACAAAATAAATTAAGTGGTTGAAAACATAAGATTTGTTTTAAAGGGAGAGACACGGTGAGTGGGCCCTAAGTCCACCTTAACGACTTGTCAAAAGAGTCTTTAAAATTTTATGCCACATCAGCCTGATAGCCGCCACCCACGGATGAATTTCAGCATCAAATGCTAGTTATCGGCCTATCCCTGCAATTTGAAAATTCACTGCTGGATGCCAGTTCTGTTCTCCGAATAAGTGGATGCCGGTGGTTTTTTGAAACCTAACCCGAATTATGGTGGTTACTTGCAATCTACTCCTAGAGCTTAAAGCACACTTTTTGGGCAGTAAGTTGGATATATGCATTATAATAGTTTCTTTCTTGAAAGCTATGTGTTATGTGACACTGATCAGATTAGTAGTTCTGGAAAACAAATACATGTGCAGATGCCATGCCAAATCATGCAAGTTAGTAAACATTTTTTTAAAACGAGTGGCTGTGTGCATCACACTGGTGCAGAGGCCTGGAGTTAATCTCCTTTTCGGGGGGAAATCCATGTTAGTTAATAGTTACGATCAGGTTAAGTAACTGGAGAAACTGGAAGATGCCCCGCGCGTTGCATGCTGCGGGACCATTTTCTACAACTATATTGTCATATAAAGAAACAGGAAAAAAGATATAATGTAAAGTCAATGACCTATGTAATCTAGCATGATGTTCACAAAGATTAAATGATGCCTTAGAATTGTCGATAAATAGAATATTGGTGATAAGAACACAATACATATGCGAAATGAACTCCACAACCAATGACTAAATCGGCTGGCACCTGCAAATGAGCCACTAAATACAGGTCTCTCTAAATTCCTGAAGCCAATCTTTTGAATGACACAAGTGAAGCACTGAAATTAGTACTGATCTCAATATCTGGATGAAAAAAGTGATATCAATGGCATGGTTTCCTGACCGTTCCTACTCGCGATGTTTAGGTCCACCAAAACTAAAGGATCGCAAAAATTAGGGTGCGTCTACTCAGTAATAATGATCTAAGTGACATTATCAAGATCTGCTAAAAGAACATGATGTGGAAGCCTGGACGTGTAACAGAGGACAGAAGATGTCCTTGGCAACTCGCATGGCTCCAGTAAATTGCTGCTCCAAATCGGCCAATCTTAGTGGCGCGTGTTGTGTAGAATGATGGAGATGCCGCAGCAATGTATGTGCAGCAAGCGGATGGGTCTGTCACCATTTCTCTGATGATCTGTACGCGATACCAGTATGTCCACCCTGTGTAGAAGACAGAAAAATGAAATTGTGAAAACAAAATAGTTGCCTCACATATATGCCTACCTAAATTCATCCAAGCCTATCTTTTTGAATGAGTGACAATTATGACTTACCTGAATAGAAGGGATAATGAGATTTCGTCCTGGGTTGTTGTAGATGATTTGTTCCAACCAATGCATTGCATGCAATGAAGGGAATCATATGCATAACGTACTGAAACAAATATAAGATGCATGTCATGTGTTCATCCAGTTCACATAATAAATTTTATAGATGGGATGATTATGTACTAACTCGAGCGGTAGGAAACCTATGAAGGAAGAAAGCACAAATAACCATCGCCATCTGCAACAAATCATCGATCAACTTGTGGGCAAATCTGACAAAATAAGAAATCAGATAAAAGATTGGATTAGACGAAGCAAAGAGGGCTAGAGAGGGACCCAATCACTCAGCACGTACATGTTGGGAAGAGTAATCAAAGATCTGAGTCCAGTTGTGGTGTGGAAGATGATTCTCTTCTTTCAGAAAGGATAAGCGAGCGGTTCAGTTAGCTCCTCCGCATTTGTGTCATTGTGTGGTGCCGCCGTTCGTTTCTGGCACATTTGCAGGAAAGGAGATTGTGGGGAAGAGGAGACGATTAGGCAGAGTGAAGAGCCAAACAGGCATAGGCACGAGAGAAGACAGAAATCCAACGTCGTGCCATAGTGGGCATTTATTTTTTTAAACAAAGTACAGACGCAAGCGCTCATACACACGCGCATACACTCACCCCTATGAACGTACACACGCATATCCTACCCCTATGAGCACCTCCGAAAGACTAAGCCGGCATATCATCTTGAAATTTACGAAGTCACCACAGGCACCTCGTCATCGACGGGAACGTCTCCTCCCACTGAATGCGCATCGCCGAAAATCCTAAAATAAATCCAGGAATAAATGCTTGAACCCTAGTGGACTGGGGATACCGCGGTCCTCTAACCATCCAACCACAGGTTGGTTCGCTAGTGGGCATTTATTCTGGCATGTATTCGTAGATGGGCCAATAAGCTGGCCTACTACGAGTTTGTATATGCAGCAGACCATGAGGCATATGGTGGCCTGGGGTTGCGGCGAGGTGGTGGCAGTGGAGGAGGAGCATCGATTCCTATGTGCATTGTTGGCAGTTGTGCGGCCGGCTAGCCGGCGCGGCCGGCCAGGGGAGATAGGCGACCCTGTGTGGACGCACAAAGAGGTTGTGAACGAAGACGCATTTGTTCCTCTTCCTATTCCGTAACTGACTAGAGAAATAAGAGGACAGTCCTTGGCTTCCCACTTCTCATATGAAGTGGGCAATAAGTAATGATCCGTGGTATGGGAGTATGACTATTCATATTCACATTGACTACACAAACCAAACTTTATTATCAGATCCACACTGACAAGATATGATCCCAAACACACAACCAAACATATATCATAACTATAACAAACAAATGGACATGGATTTTTGGATTAATAGAATATCCTAGGCTAAAAATCCACTGATTACTTGAAAAGGAAAACATTGACAAGCTTGTATAGTTCCTTTCATAGCTACCCGTATATGGGTAGCTACAGCCCAACCTAGTTTTTGAACATATTATTGGATGGTGGCGCCAGATGTAGTGTCCTGCAAAAAAAAGGTATAATCAACATCACTACATACCAAAAAACCAGTCGTTAAGGTATTGATGGAAATTTGTCAGGAAAATGCAACAATCATAATGCCAGATGACTAAAACTAGCTTTGAAATTTATAGGCTTATTTGTTAAATAACCTTAACTACGTCCAATTGTCAATAGCATGACGTTTAAATTTCTTTCAGCTGGACAAGATATACATGCTAGAAACAAGAAGAAAAATATATACAGACTAAGTAGCTGAATGTATGTACTTACAGAAGGTTTGGCGTAGAATGCATGGATATTAAGTTCTTTAATAGTTTGAAATGTAGGGGGGTTGGCGGGCGTGTTATACTTGATGACCCCACGTGCCACAGCAAACTCCCCAGTCCCACCCATAATGGCCATCTGGCCTTGGCCTGTTTGAGAATTGATCCCCATCGCTTCGAATGATGATCCATTGTACATGATATAGTTTTGTAGGGCAATATCATACTCCCTCCGTCCGAAAATACTTGTCATCAAAATGGATAAAAATGGATATATCTAGAATTAATATACATCTAGATACATCCTCTTTTATTCATTTTGATGACAAGTATTTTCGGACGGAGGGAGTATATCATATGAAATTGGAAAATATTTAGTATCTGAGACCTTTGTAACTAAGCATATATGCTATGTAACCAGGAAAACTAAAAACTTATACTAGTCCAAAAGTATATAAAAATAACCTAGAGTTCTTCTCGAACACCATGCTGAAGTAGTTGAACCAGCCTGGACCGGCTATGTAAGCTTGCACTTGCATGCCTTTTGTACGGGCAACAATGGTGGCAGTAGCGGGGTTTGGTCCATCAATTACAGTCCAGTCGGTAACGGAAGTTAGACGAAAAACAGATCGTTTGCTGGAGGTAACAATTACTACCTGGTTGGTGCCCGGCCCAGAGGCGATTTGGTGCAAGTACAAGTGCAAGTTAACCTCGGACTCACGCTGAAGAACACAGGAAAGGGATGCAGTTGCCATGGATAGAATGAAATGCAGGATTAGGACCATGGACAGGACTACAAGGCTAGGGCTGGCCATGCCTAGCTAGGGTTTTGGCTGGCAGAAGATGGAGTAATTGACAAAAAACTACTACATTTCACGTCCCACAGAACTACCATTTTTTGAAAACTGACCAAAAACTCCAGTTTATCACTGATTTCGTGACAAAAAAGTACCACATCGCGTTGATGACCGTTTCAAGCGTTTTAAACGTCTTTCTGACAAATCGGGCCCACCTTTCAGGACGGAGGCCGCGCTAACGGCTAACGGCGCTCGCCTGGCGCCCGTTAGCCGCGCGCGTCGGTCGGCCCGGTCGGACCAGGACTAACCTGGCCGACCTGCTGGCTCGTCGTCCCCCACCACCTCACTCTCCCCCCACCCCCCCCCCCCCCCGAGCTCACTCGCTCACTCACTCTGCTCCTCTGCTCTCCACTGCTCCTCTTCTTCTTCTCGCACTCCGGCGACGCCGCGACCATGCCGTCGTGGCCCAACAGCAACGAGACCTCTGACGATGACGAGTACATGAGCGAGTTCAGTAGCATGCAGATGGAGTATTTTGTAAGTCAGCTCAATCTCTCCTCTCCTCTCCTCTGCTATGGTTAGGGTTAGGGTTTGAAGAAGGATAGGGATTTCTCCATTTAAGTTCATGTATGCGAGCTGTAGTTGATATATATGTGTTTCCTGGTGCAGCAAACTCCAGACACTGTGATAGATCCAAGCTTTTTTCTGGGCTTGTGACTGAATCTGACCGTAGGTGCATCCTGCACAGGGAAAGGGCTGGCAAATTTGTGGCATTTGTAGGCACTGACACTGGCAGGAGATTCGTAGGATGTGTAACTGAGGTAATGAACCAAGTTGTCATGGCTGTGATTGATTCATTTTGTGCTTTTCTGAATAATGCTGCTGCTTTTCTCATTTTTGCTTAATTATAAGAGCAGTGCTCTGTCTAAATTATGTACTTATAGCAAATAGCAGCAAAGAGCAATGGAACCAAGAGCTAGTGTACTGTAGCTACATATATGAGTACTGTTTATGATTTGTTATTGTGAATATGTTTGTTAATGAAGAATAAAGCTCACTTCAAATTTAACTGAATTTTCAGGATGGTGTGAACTGTGGTGTTTTAGAGTGGGTAGATGCCCCTTGGCCTGTAATTTTCCAAAGGTGCTTAACCAAGCTCTGGGGTATGTATCATGAAGAGAACCTTGGTAGAGTCCAAGACAAAGAGGCTCATGAGATAGAGGTTGAGAAACTGAAGAAGGAGCTAGATTCTCTTGGCAATCAGTACAGTCAGCTTGTGGATGATGTATCCAAGCTGTTTGATTACCAGGATGGGCAGAAATCCCATGACATGGATTACACAAGCCAGGCAATCAATGAACTTAAGGAGAAGAAGCATCAGCTTGAGGAGCAGGCAAAGATTGAGATTCAAATGGAGAAGCTTAAGCTCAAGAAAGAACAGAGGTGCATCCCGCAGAGTGAAGCTGATATCATTCAAAACACCAGGAAAGCCATGAAGGAGATACAAGTTGAGAGAGACCTCCTTAAAGAAGAGAAGAAGCTGGAGCATATCATTGTTGGGCTCTTGAAGGCAGGTCATGGGTGCAAAGAAAAGCTAGACAAGATCAAAGAAGTTGTCATGAGGAGTGAAGTGGTACCTAGGGTTGGTAAGTGAGTATGAGGCATATATATATAACTGGCCTAGTACTAGAATCTGATGCAGATATGCATCTTAGTATTAATATGAACTCCCTATTAACTGCCTATGGTTTCAGATCATTTTGGTGGTGGTGGTGCGATGATCTGGATGTGCGATGATCTGGATGTCGTCGTCCTCGTCTTGGTGCTTGTTTGCATTTGCTTCAGCCGTAGATTATGTTGGAGCGACGTAGTGGTGGTCTGCCCACCGCTGCCTCTGCCCAGCATCAGCGGAGCCCGCCTCTTTCATTGCCCATAGCAGTATATCTATGGGCAGGATCCCCTTACCTCGGTTTCCATATTGTTGGTCCATGCGTTGCTTCTCCTCACTCGTCGCCTTCTTTCTCACTTCGTCTGCTCCATCCACCAGCTCTTGAATGCTGGTGTACCTTGTGGCGACCTTCATGTAGTCCACGAAGAGGTCGTCGTCGCCGCGCGCTGAACCATAAAGCATGGCAACCCATCCCTTGCCAGTTGGGAATGGGTTGAGCCATGGGTCCGAAGAAGAGGAAGAAGCAGCCATGGTTGGAGCAGGAAGTGGTGAGTGCAGTGGTGTTGAGCGAGGTGAAGTTGTGGTGATGTGAGTAGAGTAGCTGAAGAAAGAGGGGGGTAGTTAAAGAGAGGTGGAGTGAGGTAGTGGAGAAGTAAAACATGTGCAGCAGTATTTGACAGGGTGGTAGTTGTGCAGTAGTTATTGTGTGCTGAAACTTGTGCTGTTAGGTGAAAGTTGTGCAGCAGTATTTGACATACATTCAGAGCACAATTCAGAAAATTCAGAAAATCTACAGGTGCGCATACATTCAGAGCACAAATTCGGAAAATTTAGAGAAATTCAGAGAAATCCATGCATACAAGTGCGCATACATTTAGAGAAATTTCAGACACATCATCACATACATAATAGAACCAGAGACTTGGAGAATTCAGATAACATTGAAGAACTTAACCTTGAACTGTTTCAAGACGCAGAATCAAGTCTGCTCCACCTAGCCCTTGTCACTTGGTAGCGATGGAAGGTTGCCCTATCTCTAGCCCACCAAATGATCAATTCATCGGTGATGATTGTTCCATCTGGGAACACCTCCTTGAACTGCATCACGTCGAGGGAGTTGCGGGCTGCCATAATCATTGCAGCCAGCCTCTGGCGTTGCTCGCGTGCCTGAGCCCTACGACCCCTCCTTTCTGCTCTTGCGGCCCTTCTTGCTGCTCTAGAACTCTCTTCCTGGGCGTCGACAACCTCTCCTATGCTTGGATCCATCTTTGTGGCTAGGGTAGGGTTGTAGTGATGCTGGCGGCTAGGGTTTTAGTGGTATGGGAAAGGACAGGTTAGGGTCTTTTTATAGACACCTACGCAAGCTTGTGGACTGTGGTCCAATATGAGAGCCCAGTCTGAGGCCCATTTCCACAGTTATGTGAACAAAACGCTTTCAAACAAATGCACAAAGTCCACAACAGTTTCAGAAAGTGCACGACAGGTTCAGATAGTGCACCACAGGTTCAGATAGTGCACAACAAGTTCAGAAAAGTGCATGACTGGTTTAGAAAAGTGCACGACAGGTTCAGAAAGGTGCACAACAAATTCAGAAAGTGCTAAACAAATTCAGAAAGTGCACATAAAACCTCCCAATTTTGAGCTGACAGGTTTCAGTAGTTACCAGTGCAGTAGAAGTAGCCTGCCAATTTTGAGCTTGGGGTCCTCTTCCTCTTGGTCCCAACTTGAGTATCTGAAGTGGTTGTAGCTCTTGGTGTAGTGAATCCATGAGTCCTCCCTCCACCTGCAGTCCTACCTCTTTTAGCTCTTGGTGTAGGGCCTGGTGCAGAAGTAGAAGGACCTGGTTGAGATGTAGCAGGACTACATGAAGCTTGTGCTCCTCTTCTACCTCTTGCAACAGGGACTGATGTGGTTCTTGCAGCAGGTATATCAGAGTAAACTGCCCTGTTTTCCTGCATGTCAAACATAACTTTTATTTCCAAAAGTGTACTCATTCAGAAATGTCTGAGATTTTTTCCAAGCTTGATAATTACCTGGTGTTTGTGTTTCCTCATCTGAAGACTAGGCTTCAGAGTCTTGTTGCATGTTGTATACCCGTGTCCTTCCAAACCACAGTTTCCACATGTGATAGTGCCCATCCTACTTGTGTCTCTTGGAGCTGGAACCTCAAACTCTCCCTTCCTCCTTGCTGTCTGCTTTTTGCCTGCCTTTTCTTTAAACACAGGAGGATGAATGTCTTGAGTGTTTGTATCAGGCCAGCAATCTGGACTAGGGACAGGGTAAATAATTGCTTTGTATGTCTCCATGTACAATGGCTTCCTGAAGAATTCAGACACATAGTCCTCAGGATGCAGCTTTTGCTTGGTCATTGCAGATATGCCATGACTGCAAGGTACACCTGTCATGTTCCATCTCTTGCTGTCACATGTGCAGGTTGCCATGTCCACACAATATTGCTTTTCTTTGCTTGTTACTTGCCAAATTGTTTCACCAGCTCTGTCAGCCTGGCAGTACTTGGCATATTTTTTATTCTCCTCTAGAATCTCTGAGTAATTTGGTGTGATTGTCCACCTGCAAGTCTGTAACTTCTCCCTAGTCTGTTGCCTCTTGATCATCTGCTTTGTCCTGATCCCCTCAAACATTGTCCTTATTGGTTTGGATCTAACATCAAGTATCATCTTGTTGAAGACTTCACTAAGGTTGTTCACAACTAGATCTGTTTTGCAAGTATGGTCCATAGCATACCTAGCCCAAGCAGAGACTTCTATATTTTTAAGCCATTTCCAAGCATCCTCAGACTGTGCTTTCAGCTCTGCCATCCCTAATTCATGCCCCTGTCTAGTATAAGAGTAGCTAGCCTTGTCAACACACTTCTTTAGTTCTTTGCTTATGTAACCAGCTGATTGGAAGTTGGCATATATGTGCCTAAGACAGAATCTTTGAGGTGAATCAGGGAACACTTCATTTATTGCCTTAAGTAATCCCTGTACATTCACAAAATAGATCTACATATGAACACACTCACATAATTCAGTGAATTACTATAACAACTATGATCAATGATTTAGTTTCTAACCTTTTGCCCGTCAGATATTATTGTGTATGTTCCAAATTTGTTGCCACTACCAATGCAGCATCTCAACTGAGTAAAAAACCAAGTCCAACTGTCTCCATCTTCCTTGTCAACCACACCAAAAGCTATAGGGTAGATGTTGTTGTTGCCATCCCTTCCTGTGGCAGCAAGAATTTGTTGTCCAGTGGTTAATTTCATGAAACATCCATCAAGCCCTGGATGGAGTCACACATTAGCTACAGAAGAAAATTTACACACAAATATGTACAACACAATCAGGAAATATTTACCTATAAATGTTCTACGACCATTAAGAAACCCTTCCTTTGAAGCTGCCAAACAGTAGAACATGTACTTGAATCTAGGAGTGGGTGCAGGGTTTTCTGGGTCAACAAATGTTGTTACAATACACCTGCTCCCAGGGTTTGTATCAAGAACAGCTTGAAGATAATCCCTCAGCCTCAAGTACTGCTGCTTGTGGTCACCCTGCACCACACCAACAGCCTTCCTCCTTGCCCTATAGGCAACACTTCTTGAAACATCAACTGAGAATTTAGTCTTAGTCTTCTTTATTAATGCATCCACAGGAGATCTAATGTCTTCTCTCAATGCTGGTTGTACTGATTTGGACAACCACGTTGTAGTAACCTTTGTGGTCTCTGCACATGCTCCACAAGTATGCAGCATATCACACTTCTTGATGCAGAAAGTTTTTTTCATGAGCTATCTTAGATGCACTGATATGAAAATCACATCCATGGGCTCTCTCTGAGCACCAAACAATAATCCTATCAGGGGCATTTCTGTGATACTGGAAATTCCTCAGAGTCCTGATGTGAAAATCCCTAAGTGCATCTCTGAACTCATAAACAGTGGTGAAGCACAATCCCTTACAAAACTGTTCATGTGGATCTGGAAGCTTCTCATTGAACCATACCCTATCCTTTGACTTCTTCAAAACTCTCTTCCTGCCACTTGCTAGTTTGAAGGCTCCTTCAGGCTCTTCTTCTTCATCACTAATGCCAACATCACCATGAAAACAAAATTCATCTGCTTCAGGAAACCAGTCTGGTTTTACCTCCTTCTGAACCTCTTGGTGGGATCTAATGGTTGGACCAGGGTTTCTGACTGGCTTAAGTTTCTGGACCCTGATGTATCTACTTCTGCAGCTTCTTCTTCAGAGGGGGAACCTGGATGTGATTGCACATTGTTGTCATCTGAACCTGACTGCACATCATCAGAAAGAAATTCAAACACATCAGTGTCACCTTCAAAATGGTTAAAGTCATCTTCCATCTGCAGACTACTTTTCTTAAGCTGATCCTTTCTGTCAATGACTACATCCACCAACTTTGTGCAACTTTGTTGAGTGTTAATGCAATGTTCAGCAAAATAACTATCTCTATTTTCATCTGCATTACATGGCTCATCTGCTCTGACTACTCGTATGTTCACACTCTTCTCCTTCTCAAAGTGAATCAACATCTGCTGCACATCATGTTCAGAACCAAGATGCTCCATACCTTCTATTCCTTTCTCCTCATCGACAACATAGTACATATAATCATCAGCTGAGTAGCCCTCACTCCGAATGAGAGAAACCATAGTCAAAAATGATATGTCTGACTGGTAAATTCCTCTAACCACAGATTCTCTAGCTAAGAAATGGAATCTAATTTCCCACTTGGGGTCATCAATACTGCACCACAAATCGGAAGATTTATAATTAAATGGTCTGCATAATATTTAGTGTCTGACAGTTCAAATTTTCTATTTTCTGACATTTTGGATTCAGTCACAGCAAAACATATTGTTAATGTTCCCAGCAGATTTCAATTCCTGTTGTGCTCAAACATGGTTCTAATGTAAATCTAACTATGCAACTATCCTATATATTGTGATTCCTAACAAAACAAATCATTTCAGAAAAACAATTACAGATCGGACAGCAGGACAAGGAAGCTTGCCATACCTCGCACCGCCAGCAGGACAAGGAAGCTTGCGCCTGCCTCGAGCTGCGCCTCTTCTCTTCGACGGTGCTACACGCCGCCTCACAATCGTCTGGGACGGATCAGGTTGAGGCTGGGATTGGTTTTCGAGGAGAAAGCTACTGCTGCCTAGCCAGTTATCAACCTCAACGAAGACGAAATCCCCGCCACCCAGCACGTCGGGGGGCGCTCCTCCAAGCGATTCGGCGCCGGAGTTTGGATCCGCCGCCGCCATGAATGAAGACGGCTAGGTTAGTGAGCTCGGGGGGGGGGGGGGGGAGAGTGAGGTGGTGGGGGACGACGAGCCGGCCGGTCGGCCAGGTTAGTCCTGGTCCGACCGGGCCGACCGACGCGCGCGGCTAAGGGGCGCCAGGCGAGCGCCGTTAGACGTTAGCACGGCCTCCGTCCTGAAAGGTGGGCCCGATTTGTCAGAAAGACGTTTAAAACGCTTCAAACGGTCATCAACGCGATGTGGTAGTTTTTGGTCACGAAATCAGCGATAAACTGGAGTTTTTGGTCAGTTTTCAAAAAGTGGTAGTTCTGTGGGATGCTTACGTGAAATGTGGTAGTTTTTTGTCAATTACTCCAGAAGATGGTAGCTAGGAGGTGTGTACGTAAACTGACTCTTTCGTTTGTTGTGTGTGTCAGCTGTGTGAGAGACACTTGAGTCTAGGGTACTATTTGTAGTGCTCCAGGACTAGCTAGCATATTCGTTCCATATCCTCTTTTTTCATTTCTCTTTGGGATGATCTGTTCCATATCCTTTTTAGTTTCTTTTCTTTAGCTGCCATTTCTTTTTAGGATAGACAACTACACATGTGTGGCTGAATAATTCCTTGTAGGTATCAACCCTCAGAGATCACAAAGGTCAAGTACCTTTTGAGGAAATATACTACCGATTTTGTTCCCTTGACATACAATATGTACAAGGTATTACTTTGCCCACATGGTAATGTAGCATTGACAAAGACGAAAATGCATTAGATGCCCATTCTTATCTTTACATCCAATCATATCACCGGAAGAGCTGCAGCCTAGGTTTCCACCTGGACAACGAGCAAACTCTCATTACTCCTACAATATAAAGTTCAAACCCCTTACGCTATAACCCTTCTTTTTCTGTTGTCGCTATAACCTTCTAACTCACGCCGCGCCGCGTGTCTGTCCTCGTCAGAGGTTCATTTAATTGCTTTCTGCTACTATTTCTTCCTATCAATGCAATGATACACAAGTCTTTTGCGTGTTCGCGAGAAAAACCAAAGTTCAAACCCAAGGATTCATGCTGCATGTAAGCTAGATACATAGTTGATCAAACGACATTTAATTATCTAGCCTGGTTTACCGCTTTGATTGGAGACACAAACGACGTGCTTGCGACTTCTCACCCCCCGTGAAACCTTGGTCAAAACCTTTCCTTGATGCTAAAGACAGGAGGGATGGTGTAGGAATTCGCTCCACACAACGCGGTGCGGCCGTGGCGATAGTGTGTTTTTGCGGCATCGACAACGGCCCACAATGGCTGGTGCATAGGATTCGGCAGCAACAAGCTTCATCTCCGATGATGTTACATGCATTTCTTTTCGCCGCTTGACACCTGGTGTACGTGGGCATGCCCGGACACATGGAGATGTATAACCATGGCTATGCATGGTGGACGTCGTTGCATGGTGACCTGGCTGGCATAAGTGGTTTATTCATGGTATGTGGGGGTGGCAACACACGGTACTTGAGTTTGGTGGTGCTCTTCAAATAGAGAATCTCTGAGTTCCAGAGGGGAAACACTAGCTCAGTCCTTCACTAATTGTACGTTGCAATGGCGATGTTTTGACATTGTTCCCTTCTTGGAGACATTGTCTTGAGATTGCTCGGAAGCCATATTCAAGCTGAAAAATCATGATCTAGCCTCTATTATATCGGTGACAACAGTGATCATCCCTTCCCGAGAGGTATCGTTGTTGGAGAACCTTTCTCATAATTCGAATTTTCCATTGGCGATCGTTGGTGATGCTTACTGATGCGTGACATTGATCACTTCAACATGAATTTTGTAGGTCCTGCCTTTTTTTTAATAATTTGGCTGCGTGCAACCTCGATGTCTTGATTAGCATACTTTTAGCAGTCTGTTCTTTAAAAAAAAAGTCTATCAATTATGCAGTCTAGTTTAAGACCATTCACAAATTATTAACTTTGGACAAGTTTATCAATGCTACTTGCATGTTGTCTAATAAGTAGTGACCTTCATAAGGAATTGCATCGATCCAAGGACAACATCTTAATTAGCATACTACTAAGATTCAAAGATATATACTATCTTGAAAGTCAGTTGTGCCATTAATCGGATGTGCATACAGTATACAATCCAATTGTACGTATATGTATGTCAGTATGTCTGCTCATCAACGGTTCACCCTGTTTTGAAGCAACCCAGTCATCAGTATGACCGAGTGTTCAGATATATCCAGTATACATGTGTTTATGCATTTTCGCTGTGATTTTCTGCCAACGAATTATTGCATTCACGAGTGCTCTTATTGCTTGTGTGTAACCCATGCGGTGTGTTTGTTGATGTAACTTTATCAAATATGCGTCTATAATTGAAGGGAGAACCTATCCTTCAATTATGGATTAGTCGATTTTCCTAGCCTACTGTTTATCTTTTTCGCCCACCCTTCTCCACTTCTTTGACCCGCCCCCAACCGTCTGCCAAGCCGTTCGATGTCTGTGGTGCCACCAGCCACGCCGTCCGCGGTCGGTGGTTCTTCCGCGTGTGCCTCGGAGCCCTGCCCTGCTCAGCTTGAGCCGCCACCTCTACCATCCCTCTGCACCCTGGCCATCCCTATAAACCTCCCCACAATCCCTGGCGCCGGTGAACATACCCCCCCCCCCCCCCCCAACTTGAACCTATCAAGCCCTTTTCCTCTCCTCCATCCGTGACCATGCGGCCAGTCACGACATTCTGTCTCGTGCTCGATGTTGCGGTTTGTTGCTCTCTGCAAACCGAGTTGGATGACGCGAGGAAAAGAATCAAGACTGAGTAATAGAAATTTCCATGATTAAATATTTCAGTTTGCCAAAACTTTCCATACATTTCTACGGATTTTTACTGTCATAGAAACGAGAAAACGTAACAAGGAAAGAAGAAGATGTCCCTTCATAGGATTGCATGGAGGTAACAGAGTTCCATGTCTTGAAAACGTGGGAAAGAAAGGAGCACGCGATTGAAAACAAACACCTCATAAAACTTACACTAGTGCGTACTATGTCGTAAGAGCATCTACAACCGAAACTCGCAAATGTGACCCCTACACGTCGGTGGACGCGTCCACAGACAGCGACCGGTCACCCCTTGTATCTCTGCGTCCGCTGCCGTTCCCCTCAAATCCATGCTAACAACGCAACATGATCAACATTTTACGTAGAAATAACTTGAACATAGTAGTATAAAAACATATATATTGGGAATGGCAAGTTTCGTACAATGGGACACAAAATGTCCATCATCACCTAGATATGATAAGCCTAAACAATAGATAAACTGCTACATGTAGGCGTTCGCTGTCGGAGGGGATTTGTTGTCGTCGTGGCTCATCATGCCGCTGACATAGGACAGTGTCGAGGAGATGATCCCGACCAGACGCCGGACGGCGCAGGCCTGCTCCTTGGTGAGTCGGGCGGCTTTTGCACTTGCGGCCGCACCCTCCTTCGTGAGGTTCCTGAAATCCTTGATGTCGAGCCAGGGAGCCTTTGCAGTTTTCCTATGGCGGGCATCCATCTCTGCCGAGGTCAATTTTCAGAGGATGACATCACGGAGGAGCTCGTCCTCCGGGTCAACCAGCATGGACCTACAGAATTCGAAGACACTGCGGTAGGAACCAGCATAGACCTACTGCCAAGCACGGCGGCTCGCGCCTATGATTTGTACGTCCTCCTCGCAAGCTCGGTAGTGCGGGAACAAGCAACCTGCTCCGACCGGGAGGAGCGGGGCCCAAAGTGGTAGAGGAGGGTCACAAAGGGCGATGGATCTGGACCGGCGCAAACCGCGACGGGCTGCATTGCCTCGTCGGGCAACAGGATAGAACACAGAGCTCAAATTCCTGCCCTTGTCCATCCATGACCGGCGGAGCACGGCGCATGCAAAGGGCGAGGTCTCCTCATCATCCAAATCCAACTGCGGCAAGGCATCCTATTCGATAGGCTCTGCCTCATTGCTGGATCCGCCACTGAAATCATTGCCAGAATCAACCATATGGTAGCCTGAGCAGAGGAAGCGATGGGGATGGGCGCGAACATGACTGGAGTGGAAGGGGAGAGAAGAGGCCGGTACTGAGCTATGTTTGCACCCTAGTGGGGATGGGTCGTGCGAGCACGAATGGTTCCAATGTGATGGTCGCGTCAGGGAGTGTCGACCTGCCCCAAATGATAGGGCTAACTATGTGGTGTCGGGTTGGGTGGCAATTATGGGCTGAGTAGTGACCGGGCTGTCTGCCCATACATTTGGGGGATATGAGCGCTCCGTTGCACATGCGTTAAATCTGGGCATGGGAATCCGCACCCGCCGGTGCATAGGCTGAGCTTGTCCCTCTTAGCTGGAAAGCCCCAAAAAGTCCAAGAGACCTTGTTTTTGGGATTTTATATGAGAAATAGGTATGGTATTGTATCAATTTTCATAAAATAATTCTTTTATTATTTTTAAATAAAAATATAGCCGTTTTCGTGGCCAATCGAGGTGGGATAAGACCCGGGCTCAGAATTTTCAGGCCGGGATCTAGCAGGTCCGTCCGTTTTAATCAACTTATTTCCTTTTCAGTTCTAAGCTGTTTTAAGTACTTGGTCAGCAATCACTACAGGAATCAGGAACATTGCCGTCTGCCATGGCTGACGGAAAAGACCTTTACTGTCAGCCAGCAGACGGCAACACGTCTGGCTGAACAGGCTACGGCAAAGGGCCTGGACGGCACACGTGCCAGCTTAGGTCCGTTAAGGGGTTAACGGCGTGCTTTGTCGTCCGCTGGCAGGCGGCAAAGACCATTGCACCTTTGTCGTCTACCAGCGGAGGGCAAAGTAACCAAATAGGCTAGCCCCCAGGTGCTGCCACGTTGCACGCTATGTGATGTCTGCTAGCAGACGGCAAAGGTGCAATGGTCTTTGCCGTCTACCAACAGACGGCAAAGTAACCAAATAGGCCGGCCAGTGCCCCGAGGTTACACAGGTAGCAGCCACGTGGCAGCTTTGCCGTCTGATGGCTGATGGCAAAGCTCTTTCCCTTCTGCTGGCAGACGGCAATGCAATGAGCCTTTATTGCCCCTGTTTTTTCTTAAATTCATTCAATTTCACAGATATATATAGACATTTGACGATATATATAGACAAGCATACCAACACATATCCAACAACAAGTTTGCAACAACACATATCCAACAACATATCCAACCTGTTTCCAACACATATTCAACAAGAAGTTTCCTCTAACTAAGTTCATCGTACAAAATGAAAACAAATAGAAGCACAAGGAGAAGAGTAGACTCCATGAACACAAGCTCCTCATCTAAAGCACATCTGTAAATTGGGAAAGAAGAAGAAGAAGAAGAAGAAGAAGAAGAAGAAGAAGACTAGCTAGAAGAAGAAGAAAAAAGAAGAAGAAGAAGAAAAAGAAGACGAAGAAGATATTTTCTTCTCTTTCTTTTTCTCCTCTCCTCTTCTTTATCTTCTTCTTCTTCTAACTATGCATATTTTGTCATTTTGGAGGAAAAAATGCTAAGTATAGGTCATTTTATATCTATCCTAGGTAAAATATGTCATTTTGGAGCTAAATAAGGTTATTATGTCATTTTCGAGGAAAATAAGCTAAGTATAGGTCATTTTGGAGCTAAACCTAGGTTATTATGCCATTTTTTAACCAAGTGAGCTAATTATGTCATAAATGAACTAGCTAAGCTAAGTACAGATCATTATTGAGCTATCCTAGGTAGTTATGCCATTTTTAGATAACTAAGCATATCAAGTCATTTTGGAGGAAAAATGCTAAGTATGGGTCATTTTATAGCTATCTTGGGTAAAATATGTCATTTTGGAGCTAAGTAAGGTTATTATGTCATTTTTGAGGAAAATAAGCTAAGTGTAGGTCATTTTGGAGCTAAGTAGGTCACTTCTTTAGCGAAGTATGCATTTGTTAAGCAAAACACTTGGGAAAACTTACCATCATCACGGAGGTGAAGGACCAGTCGGTTTTGCGCCAGTGCCAGACGGAGAAGGACCGGTCGGGGTTGCGCCAGTGCGAGACAGAGAAGGAGCTCCGTCGATGCGTGTCGGGAGGCATGCTGCACCAAAGATCATTTGCAATGTCTAGTTAGCATGATGCAACTGAAATGTGAATACTAGTAACTAATGACCATTCAAATGAAACTCACCGTGTCCGCTATACCAATCTAGGGCATCGGCTGAGGGGTCTGACCATTTTTCTCGCACACAGACTGCACATTTTGTTTTCACGAGTCAGTCATATTAGTTAGTAATGTAACGAACATTACGTGCATGATTTTGTAATATGCAGGAGAAACTTACCACGAGGAGCTCGTATAGGGCCCAGTGAGACGCGTCATTCAGGTTCCTTTCCGCCTCCAACAGACTGTCCATCCTCTCCTCCAACTCCCTCTCCCTCTGCGCCGCCTGCCTGTTTGCCACCGCCAGAAGCTCCTGGGCCCTAGCCTCGATGGCGAGCTCCATTGGCCGTGGTCGAGGCCTCATCTGAGGAAGAGACCTCGTCTGGTGCCTCATGATCTCTGGGAGACTTCTAGGACAACGTATCAGTTCATCCCCAATGGCTACCGAGCCATGTTTTCTCCCATCGCCAGATAGCATCACGAGCTCAGGATCAAAAGGACTCTAGCTCGGGTTGAAGTCCTCCCCTTTCATCGCCTTCCCAAAGTCTCTGTATCTCATGAGCTTGTTGTGGGAGAAGATGTTGGTGAAGCTCTCTGGATGATCGAGGTCATCCTCCGAGAATGCCTTGGTCGTCTTGTACGGGGCACTATGGGCCATGGCATAGAGGTTGTAAAACAATGGCACGTCCTTCTTGTGGTGTCGCGCCTAAAAGAGAGGAATAAAATATTAGTTAAGGGCTCAAGCTAGCATGAAGAATGAAATTGCATGAATCGCTAAGGGCTCAAACCACATACCCAGTGATCCCCGTACTCAAACAGGTTGGAGATCCCTTGATGGTGTGGCACACCTTGCATTTGGGCACGCTTATCCCTAGCCTTGTTGTGGACGGCTAGCCATTGGGGAGAGCACCACTCATCCACCAACCTCTCCCAACAGTCCATCCTATCCGCACACCATCTGGGGGGCACCTAAGTTAGACAAAGAGAAATTTTAGCGCTACGCCTACGAATCAAATCAAGGAAACAAAGTACAAGGCCTTAAGAATAGGTAATTACCTTCATGTACTTCTCCTTACTCAGATACTTGCCGCGGCACTTCTTCTTGGCCCTCTTGATGTTAGTCGAGGCGTAGTAGTCCCGAACAACCTGCACCCGAGCCTCGTGTCGTAAGTTCTTAAGTAGGTGCTTGCACTCGGCTTCGAGAACCATAGCCGCGTCCGCCTCGTGTTCCTCAAGACACCTGTAGAAGGTATGCAATCAAACAAGACAACACTGATTAGTACAATCACTAGGTATTGTTGATTTTTAATTCTGTAAAGGAGAAATTACCCAAAACCGCCGGCTCACAATGTCGGCCACCGTCTCGCACACGACACCGTCGACCCTCTCCTCCGGCAGGGCCGGGGCAGCCACGTACAGCTCCCAGCTCAGTGCTAGCAGTGGAACCTCACCCTCACCGGGCAACGTGACCCACCCCAGGAAGTGGTGCCGGCAAAGCACACCAAGGACCTGGTTGGGCCTACGGACACCAGAGGCATGTATCACACTCCTGCATTAATTTGAAGAAACGTGAAGGCAAAATGTTAAAAAAAGAGTAAATGCACTTACTTCTTGTTGGGGAACGTAGTAATTTCAAAAAAAATTCTTACGAACACGCAAGATCATGGTGATGCATAGCAACGAGAGGGGAGAGTGTTGTCCACGTACCCTCGTAGACCGAAAGCGGAAGCGTTAACACAACGCGGTTGATGTAGTCGTACGTCTTCACGATCCGACCGATCAAGTACCGAACGTACGGCACCTCCGAGTTCAGCACACGTTCAGCTCGATGATGTCCCTCGAACTCCGATCCAGCCGAGTGTTGAGGGAGAGTTTCGTCAGCACGACGGCGTGGTGACGATGATGATGTTCTACCGACGCAGGGCTTCGCCTAAGCACTGCTACGATATTATCAAGGTGTAATATGGTGGAGGGGGGCACCGCACACGGCTAAGAGATCAATAGATCAATTATTGTGTCTATGGGGTGCCCCCTGCCCCCGTATATAAAGGAGCAAGGGGGAGGCCGGCCGGCCCTTGTTGGCACGCCAAGAGGAGGAGTCCTCCTCCTAGTAGGAGTAGGACTCCCCTCTTTCCTACTCCTACTAGGAGGGGGAAAGGAAGGGGGAGAGGGAGAAGGAAAGGGGGGCGCCGCCCCCCCTCTCCTAGTCCAATTCGGACCAGAGGGGGAGGGGCGCGCGGCCCCTCTCTCTCCACTAAGGCCCATAAGGCCCATTACTTCTCCCGGGGGGGTTCCGGTAACCCTCCGGCACTCCGGTTTTCTCCGAAATCACCCGGAACATTTCCGGTGTCCGAATATAGTCGTCCAATATATCAATCTTTATGTCTCGACCATTTCGAGACTCCTCGTCATGTCCGTGATCACATCCGGGACTCCGAACAACCTTCGGTACATCAAAACATATAAACTCATAATATAACTGTCATCGTAACGTTAAGCGTGCGGACCCTATGGGTTCGAGAACTATGTAGACAAGACCGAGACACGTCTCCGGTCAATAACCAATAGCGGAACATGGATGCTCATATTGGCTCCCACTGAAGGAAATATGCCCTAGAGGCAATAATAAAGTTATTATTTATTTCCTTATATCATGATAAATGTTTATTATTCATGCTAGAATTGTATTAACCGGAAACATAATACATGTGTGAATACATAGACAAACAGAGTGTCACTAGTATGCCTCTACTTGACTAGCTCGTTGATCAAAGATGGTTATGTTTCCTAGCCATAGACATGAGTTGTCATTTGATTAACGGGATCACATCATTAGGAGAATGATGTGATTGACTTGACCCATTCCGTTAGCTTAGCACTCGATCGTTTAGTATGTTGCTATTGCTTTCTTCATGACTTATACATGTTCCTATGACTATGAGATTATGCAACTCCCGTTTACCGGAGGAACATTTTGTGTGCTACCAAACGTCACAACGTAACTGGGTGATTATAAAGGTGCTCTACATGTGTCTCCAAAGGTACTTGTTGGGTTGGCGTATTTCGAGATTAGGATTTGTCACTCCGATTGTCAGAGAGGTATCTCTGGGCCCACTCGGTAATGCACATCACTATAAGCCTTGCAAGCATTGTAACTAATGAGTTAGTTGCGGGATGATGTATTACGGAACGAGTAAAGAGACTTGCCGGTAACGAGATTGAACTAGGTATCGAGATACCGACGATCGAATCTCGGGCAAGTAACATACCATTGACAAAGGGAACAATGTATGTTGTTATGCGATCTGACCGATAAAGATCTTCGTAGAATATGTAGGAATCAATATGAGCATCCAGGTTCCACTATTGGTTATTGACCGGAGAGGTGTCTCGGTCATGTCTACATAGTTCTCGAACCCGTAGGGTCCGCATGCTTAACGTTACGATGACAGTTATATTATGAGTTTATATGTTTTGATGTACCAAAGGTTGTTCGGTGTCCCGGATGTGATCACGGACATGACGAGGAGTCTCGAAATGGTCGAGACATAATGATTGATATATTGGAAGCCTATGTTTGGACATCGGAAGTGTTCCGGGTGAAATCGGCATTTTTCCGGAGTACCGGGAGGTTACCGGAACCCCCCGGTAACTTAATGGGCCTTATTGGGCCTAGGTGGAAGAGAGGAGAGGAGGCCAGGGCAGGGCCGCGTGCCCCTTCCCCCCACCCCCCAGTCCGAATAGGACAAGGAGAGGGGGGCGGCGCCCCCCCGTCCTTCCTCCCCTCCACCTCTTCCCCCTTCCTCTCCTAGTCCAACATGGAAAGGGGGGAGTCCTACTCCCGGTAGGAGTAGGACTCCTCCTGGTGCGCCTCTACCTCCTAGGCCGGCGGCCTCCCCCTTGCTCCTTTATATACGGGGCAGGGGGCACCTCTCGACACACAATTGATCTACGATCTTTTAGCCGTGTGCGGTGCCCCCCTCCACCACATTACACCTCGATCATATCGTAGCGGTGCTTAGGCGAAGCCCTGCGTCGGTAGAACATCATCATCGTCACCACGCCGTCGTGCTGACGAAACTCTCCCTCAACACTCGGCTGGATCGGAGTTCGAGGGACGTCATCGAGCTGAACGTGTGCTGAACTCGGAGGTGCCGTGCGTTCGGTACTTGATCGGTCGGATCGTGAAGACGTACGACCACATCAACCGCGTTGTGTTAACGCTTCCGCTTTCGGTCTACGAGGGTACGTGGACAACACTCTCCCCTCTCGTTGCTATGCATCACCATGATCTTGCGTGTGCGTAGGAATTTTTTTGACATTACTACGTTCCCCAACACCCACATATTCTACGAAGATCTTTATCGGTCAGACCGCATAACAACATACGTTGTTCCCTTTGTCATCGGTATGTTACTTGCCCGAGATTCGATCGTCGGTATCTCAATACCTAGTTCAATCTCGTTACCGGCAAGTCTCTTTACTCGTTCCGTAATACATCATCTTGCAACAAACTCTTTAATTGCAATGCTTGCAAGTCTTAAGTGATGTGCATTACCGAGAGGGCCCAAAGATACCTCTCCGACAATCGGAGTGACAAATCCTAATCTCGAAATACGCCAACCCAATAAGTACCTTTGGAGACACCTGTAGAGCACCTTTATAATCACCCAGTTACGTTGTGACGTTTGGTAGCACACAAAGTGTTCCTCCGGTAAACGGGAGTTGCATAATCTCATAGTCATAGGAACATGTATAAGTCATGAAGAAAGCAATAGCAACATACTAAACGATCAAGTGCTAAGCTAACGGAATGGGTCAAGTCAATCACATCATTGTCCTAATAATGTGATCCCGTTAATCAAATGACAACTCATGTCTATGGCTAGGAAACATAACCATCTTTGATCAACGAGCGAGTCAAGTAGAGGCATACTAGTGACACTCTGTTTGTCTATGTATTCACACAAGTATTATGTTTCCCGTTAATACAATTCTAGCATGAATAATAAACATTTATCATGAAATAAGGAAATAAATAATAACTTTATTATTGCCTCTAGGGCATATTTCCTTCAGTCTTCCACTTGCACTAGAGTCAATATTCTAGATTACACAGTAATGATTCTTACACCCATGGAGCCTTGGTGTTGATCATGTTTTGCTCGTGGAAGAGGCTTAGTCAACGCGTCTGCAACATTCAGATCCGTATGTATCTTGCAAATCTCTATGTCTCCCACCTGGACTAAATCCCGGATGGAATTGAAGCGTCTTTTGATGTGCTTGGTTCTCTTGTGAAATCTGGATTCCTTTGCTAAGGCAATTGCACCAGTATTGTCACAAAAGATTTTCATTGGACCCGATGCACTAGGTATGACACCTAGATCGGATATGAACTCCCTCATCCAGACTCCTTCATTTGCTGCTTCCGAAGCAGCTATGTACTCCGCTTCACACGTAGATCCCGGCACGACGCTTTGTTTAGAACTGCACCAACTGACAGCTCCACCGTTCAATGTAAACACATATCCGGTTTGCGATTTAGAATCGTCCGAATCAGTGTCAAAGCTTGCATCGACGTAACCATTTACGATGAGCTCTTTGTCACCTCCATAAACGAGAAACATATCCTTAGTCCTTTTCAGGTATTTCAGGATGTTCTTGACCGCTGTCCAGTGATCCACTCTTGGATTACTTTGGTACCTTCCTGCTAGACTTATAGCAAGGCATACATCAGGTCTGGTACATAGCATTGCATACATGATAGAGCCTATGACTGAAGCATAGGGAACATCTTTCATCTTCTCTCTATCTTCTGCAGTGGTCGGGCATTGAGTCTTACTCAATTTCGCACCTTGTAACACACGCAAGAACCCTTTCTTTGCTTGATCCATTTCGAACTTTTTCAAAACTTTGTCAAGGTATGTGCTTTGTGAAAGTCCAATTAAGCGTCTTGATCTATCTCTATAAATCTTGATGCCCAATATATACGCAGCTTCACCGAGGTCTTTCATTGAAAAACTCTTATTCAAGTATCCCTTTATGCTGTCATGAAATTCTATATCATTTCCAATCAGCAATATGTCATTCACATATAATATCAGAAATGCTACAGAGCTCCCACTCACTTTCTTGTAAATACAGGCTTCTCCAAAAGTCTGTATAAAACGAAATGCTTTGATCACACTATCAAAGCGTTTATTCCAACTCCGAGAGGCTTGCACAAGTCCATAAATGGATCGCTGGAGCTTGCACACTTTGTTAGCTTCCTTTGGATCGACAAAACCTTCCGGTTGCATCATATACAATTCTTCTTCCAGAAATCCATTCAGGAATGCAGTTTTGACATCCATTTGCCAAATTTCATAATCATAAATTGCGGCAATTGCTAACATGATTCGGACAGACTTAAGCATCGCTACGGGTGAGAAGGTCTCATCATAGTCAATCCCTTAAACTTGTCGAAAACCTTTCGCAACAAGTCGAGCTTTATAGACAGTAACATTACCGTCAGCGTCAGTCTTCTTCTTGAAGATCCATTTATTTTCAATGGCTTGCCGATCATCGGGCAAGTCAACCAAAGTCCATACTTTGTTCTCATACATGGATCCCATCTCGGATTTCATGGCCTCAAGCCATTTTGCGGAATCTGGGCTCACCATCGCTTCTTCATAGTTCATAGGTTCGTCATGGTCTAGTAACATAACCTCCAGAACAGGATTACCGTACCACTCTGGTGCGGAACTTACTCTGGTTGATCTACGAGGTTCAGTAATAACTTGATCTGAAGTTTCATGATCATTATCATTAACTTCCTCACTAACTGGCGTAGGTGTCACAGAAACTGGTTTCTGTGACGAACTACTTTCCAATAAGGGAGCAGGTACAGTTACCTCATCAAGTTCTACTTTCCTCCCACTCACTTCTTTCAAGAGAAACTCCTTCTCCAGAAAATTTCCGAATTTAGCAACAAAAGTTTTGCCTTCGGATCTGTGATAGAAGGTGTACCCAATAGTCTCCTTTGGGTATCCTATGAAGAAACATTTCTCCGATTTAGGTTCGAGCTTATCAGGTTGAAGTTTTTTCACATAAGCATCGCATCCCCAAACTTTAAGAAACGACAACTTTGGTTTCTTGCTAAACCACAGTTCATAAGGCGTCGTCTCAACGGATTTTGATGGTGCCCTATTTAACGTGAATGCAGACGTCTCTAAAGCATAACCCCAAAATGATAGCGATAAATCAGTAAGAGACATCATAGATCGCACCATATCTAGTAAAGTACGATTACGACGTTCGGACACACCATTACGTTGTGGTGTTCCGGGTGGCGTGAGTTGCGAAACTATTCCGCGTTGTTTCAAATGTAGACCAAACTCGTAACTCAAATATTCTCCTCCACGATCTGATCGTAGAAACTTTATTTTCTTGTTAAGATGATTTTCAACTTCACTCTGAAATTCTTTGAACCTTTCAAATGTTTCAGACTTATGTTTCATTAAGTAGATATACCAATATCTGCTCAAATCATCTGTAAAGGTGAGAAAATAACGATATCCGCCACGAGCCTCAATATTCATCGGACCACATACATCTGTATGTATGATTTCCAACAAATCTGTTGCTCTCTCCATAGTTCCGGAGAACGGTGTTTTAGTCATCTTGCCCATGAGGCATGGTTCGCAAGTACCAAGTGATTCATAATCAAGTGGTTCCAAAAGTCCATCAGTATGGAGTTTCTTCATGCGCTTTACACCGATATGACCTAAACGGCAGTGCCACAAATAAGTTGCACTATCATTATCAACTCTGCATCTTTTGGCTTCACTATTATGAATATGTGTATCACTACTATCGATCAACAAAAATAGACCACTCTTCAAGGGTGCATGACCATAAAAGATATTACTCATATAAATAGAACAACCATTATTCTCTGATTTAAATGAATAACCGTCTCGCATCAAACAAGATCCAGATATAATGTTCATGCTTAACGCTGGCACCAAATAACAATTATTTAGGTCTAAAACTAATCCCGAAGGTAGATGTAGAGGTAGCGTGCCGACCGCGATCACATCGACTTTGGAACCATTTCCCACGCGCATCGTCACCTCGTCCTTAGCCAATCTTCGCTTAATCCGTAGCCCCTGTTTCGAGTTGCAAATATTAGCAACAGAACCAGTATCAAATACCCAGGTGCTACTGCGAGCATTAGTAAGGTACACATCAATAACATGTATATCACATATACCTTTGTTCACCTTGCCATCCTTCTTATCCGCCAAATACTTGGGGCAGTTCCGCTTCCAGTGACCAGTCTGCTTGCAGTAGAAGCACTCAGTCTCAGGCTTAGGTCCAGACTTGGGTTTCTTCTCCTGAGCAGCAACTTGTTTGCTGTTCTTCTTGAAGTTCCCCTTCTTCTTCCCTTTACCCTTTTTCTTGAAACTAGTGGTCTTATTGACCATCAACACTTGATGCTCCTTTTTGATTTCTACCTCCGCAGCCTTTAGCATTGCGAAGAGCTCGGGAATCGTCTTATCATCCCTTGCATATTATAGTTCATCACGAAGCTCTTGTAGCTTGGTGGCAGTGATTGAAGAATTCTGTCAATGACGCTATCATCCGGAAGATTAACTCCCAGTTGAATCAAGTGATTGTTATACCCAGACATTTTGAGTATATGCTCACTGACAGAACTATTCTCTTCCATCTTGCAGCTGTAGAACTTATTGGAGACTTCATATCTCTCAATCCGGGCATTTGCTTGAAATATTAACTTCAACTCCTGGAACATCTCATATGCTCCATGACGTTCAAAACGTCGTTGAAGACCCGGTTCTAAGCCGTAAAGCATGGCACACTGAACTATCGAGTAGTCATCAGCTTTGCTCTGCCAGACGTTCATAACATCTGGTGTTGCTCCTGCAGCAGGCCTGGCACCCAGCGGTGCTTCCAGGACGTAATTCTTCTGTGCAGCAATGAGGATAATCCTCAAGTTACGGACCCAGTCCGTGTAATTGCTACCATCATCTTTCAACTTTGCTTTCTCAAGGAACGCATTAAAATTCAACGGAACAACAGCACGGGCCATCTATCTACAATTAACATAGACAAGCAAAATACTATCAGGTACTAAGTTCATGATAAATTCAAGTTCAATTAATCATATTACTTAAGAACTCCCACTTAGATAGACATCCCTCTAATCCTCTAAGTGATCACGTGATCCATATCAACTAAACCATGTCCGATCATCACGTGAGATGGAGTAGTTTCAACGGTGAACATCACTATGTTGATCATATCTACTATATGATTCACGCTCGACCTTTCGGTCTCCGTGTTCCGAGGCCATATCTGTTATATGCTAGGCTCGTCAAGTTTAACCTGAGTATTTCGCGTGTGCAACTGTTTTGCACCCGTTGTATTTGAACGTAGAGCCTATCACACCCGATCATCACGTGGTGTCTCAGCACGAACAACTTTCGCAACGGTGCATACTCAGGGAGAACACTTATACTTTGATAATTTAGTGAAGGATCATCTTATAATGCTACCGTCAATCAAAGCAAGATAAGATGCATAAAAGATAAACATCACATGCAATCAAAATAAGTGATATGATATGGCCATCATCATCTTGTGCTTGTGATCTCCATCTCCGAAGCACCGTCATGATCACCATCGTCATCGGCGTGGCACCTTGATCTCCATCGAAGCATCGTTGTTGTCTCACCAACTATTGCTTCTACGACTATCGCTACCGCTTAGTGATAAAGTAAAACAATTACATGGCGATTGCATTGCATACAATAAAGCGACAACTATATGGCTCCTGCCAGTTGCCGATAACTCGGTTACAAAACATGATCATCTCATACAATAAAATTCAGCATCATGTCTTGACCATATCACATCAAAACATGCCCTGCACAAACAAGTTAGACGTCCTCTACTTTGTTGTTGCAAGTTTTACGTGGCTGCTACGGGCTTAGCAAGAACCGTTCTTACCTACGCATCAAAACCACAACGATAGTTTGTCAAGTTGGTGCTGTTTTAACCTTCGCAAGGACCGGGCGTAGCCACACTCGGTTCAAATAAAGTGAGAGAGACAGACACCCGCCGGTCACCTTTAAGCAACGAGTGCTCGCAACGGTGAAACCAGTCTCGCGTAAGCGTACGCGTAATGTCGGTCCGGGCCGCTTTATCTCACAATACCGTCGAACCAAAGTATGACATGCTGGTAAGTAGTATGACTTATATCGCCCACAACTCACTTGTGTTCTACTCGTGCATAACATCAACGCATAAAACCAGGCTCTGATACCACTGTTGGGGAACGTAGTAATTTCAAAAAATTTCCTACGAACACGCAAGATCATGGTTATGCATAGCTACGAGAGGGGAGAGTGTTGTCCACGTACCCTCGTAGACCGAAAGCGGAAGCGTTAACACGACGCGGTTGATGTAGTCGTACGTCTTCACGATCCGACTGATCAAGTACCGAACGCACGGCACCTCCGAGTTCAGCACACGTTCAGCTCGATGACGTCCCTCGAACTCCGATCCAGCCGAGTGTTGAGGGAGAGTTTCGTCAGCACGATGGCGTGGTGACGATGATGATGTTCTACCGACGCAGGGCTTCGCCTAAGCACTGCTACGATATTATCAAGGTGTAATATGGTGGAGGGGGGCACCGCACACGGCTAAGAGATCAATAGATCAATTGTTGTGTCTATGGGGTGCCCCCCTGCCCCCGTATATAAAGGAGCAAGGGGGAGGCCGGCCGGCCCTTGTTGGCGCGCCTGGAGGAGGAGTAGGACTCCCCTCCTTCCTACTCCTACTAGCAGGGGGAAAGGAAGGGGAGAGGGAGAAGGAAAGGGGGCGCCGCCCCCCCTCTCCTAGTCCAATTCGGACCAGAGGGGGAGGGGGCGCGCGGCCCCTCCTGGCTGCCCCACTCTCTCTCACTAAGGCCCATAAGGCCCATTACTTCTCCCGGGGGGGTTCCGGTAACCCTCCGGCACTCCGGTTTTCTCCGAAATCACCCGGAACATTTCCGGTGTCCGAATATAGTCGTCCAATATATCAATCTTTATGTCTCGACCATTTCAAGACTCCTCGTCATGACCGTCATCACATCTGGGACTCCGAACAACCTTCGGTACATCAAAACATATAAACTCATAATATAACTGTCATCGTAACGTTAAGCGTGCGGACCCTACGGGTTCGAGAACTATGTAGACATGACCGAGACACGTCTCCGCTCAATAACCAATAGCGGAACCTGGATGCTCATATTGGCTCCCACATATTCTACGAAGATCTTTATCAGTCAGACCGCATAACAACATACATTGTTCCCTTTGTCATTGGTATGTTACTTGCCCGAGATTCGATCGTTGGTATCTCAATACCTAGTTCAATCTCGTTACCGGCAAGTCTCTTTACTCGTTCCGTAATACATCATCTTGCAACAAACTCTTTAGTTGCAATGCTTGCAAGGCTTAAGTGATGTGCATTACCGAGAGGGCCCAGAGATACCTCTCCGACAATCGGAGTGACAAATCCTAATATCGAAATACGCCAACCCAACAAGTACCTTCGGAGACACCTGTAGAGCACCTTTATAATCACCCAGTTACGTTGTGACGTTTGGTAGCACACAAAGTGTTCCTCTGGTAAACGGGAGTTGCATAATCTCATAGTCATAGGAACATGTATAAGTCATGAAGAAAGCAATAGCAACATACTAAACGATCGAGTGCTAAGCTAACGGAATGGGTCAAGTCAATCACATCATTCTCCTAATGATGTGATCCCGTTAATCAAATGACAACTCATGTCTATGGCTAGGAAACATAACCATCTTTGATCAACGAGCTAGTCAAGTAGAGGCATACTAGTGACACTCTGTTTGTCTATGTATTCACACACGTATTATGTTTCCGGTTAATACAATTCTAGCATGAATAATAAACATTTATCATGATATAAGGAAATAAATAATAACTTTATTATTGCCTCTAGGGCATATTTCCTTCACTTCTCCCCATTAGGCTCAATCAACCACCTCGGTCGCGGGTCGCCGGCACGGACGGGAGCTTTGTACCACCACGCTGGTAGACCTTCTTGCCCCCCTCAACCAGCTCGCCCACGCAATAGTTATCGTCATAAAAGGTGTCCTCACCACCATCAGCATGGCCACTAGTCTCCGGAGTCACGTGGGACGAAGACTCTGGGACCCGAGTCTCGTCGGACGTAGGCTCGGCGACCCGAGGCTCGTCGGCCCGAGGCTCGTGGACCGGAGTCCGAGACGGGTCCACCTAAGGCGGAGCACTCCGGTGGTCCGGAGAATCAGCTGGGGGTGGCAGCGTTGAAGGCGGAACAACCTTCCTACCTCTCCCACTGCCACGTCCACCTCGAGCTGCACCACTCTTCGTCTTCCCCTGACCTCTCCCGACCGAAGATGAAGCACCCGCCGGTGTCTGCATGCTATCTACCAGCGCTCTCTGAAGGTGCTAAGGTGGAATAATAGCACCCCTCCCAGCACGCGCGAGGAAGGAGGCTCGGAGCACTCTCGACCCACGCCCACCATCTGTCAACACCTGCTTTGACAAAGAGTAAACGAAATTAGTACAACATAAACATAAAAAAATAAGTGTGTATCATCATCATGAACATAATAAAAAATTGAATACATAATAACATGAACTAATTAATAATATATATATATATACATAATAATAATTGAATACTTGACCTAACTCATAATTCCCAAATATATGACCCCGTCGGCCTCTGGAAGGCCGAAGAGCACCTTTTTCGGGAGGTGTCGGGGGTCGGGGTGTCGGGGGTGTCGTGTCGGTGTCGGGGGTGCCGTGTCACGGTGTCGGGGTGTTGTTTCGGGGTCGGGGTGCTGTGTCGTGGTCGGGGGTGCCGTGTCCAGGTCTCGGGGTGTCGTTGGTGTCGTGTCGGGGTGTTGTGTCGAGGTCGGGGGTGCCGTGTCGGGGTCGGGGTGCTGTGTCGGGGTCGTGGGGTTGGGGTGTCGTGTTGGGGTCGGGGTGTTGGGGTCAGGGGTGCCGTGTCGGGGTCTCGGGTTGTCGTGTCGGGGTCGGGGTGCTGTGTCGGGGTCGTGGGGTTGGGGTGTCGTGTTGGGGTCGGGGTGTTGGGGTCAGGGGTGCCGTATCGGGGTCTCGGGGTGTCGTGTCGGGGGTCGGGGGTCGGTGGTGTCGTGTCGGGGTGCTGTTTCGGGATCGGGGTGCCGTGTCGGTGTCGGGGTGCTGTGTCGGGGTCGCGGTGTCGGGGTATCGAGGCGGGGTCGCGGTGTCGTGTCGGGGTCGGGGTGTCGGGTGTCGTGGTCGGCATGGCAAATCCTCTACCCCTCAACCCCTCGGCGACCCTCGACCCCTCGACCCCTTTTCCCCTCGACCCTCGACCCCTCGACACCTCGATCCTCGACCCCTAGACCCTCGACTCCTTTTCCCCTCGATCCTCGACCCCTCAACCACTCGGCGACCCTCTTTTCCCTCGGCGACCCTCTTTTTCTACTTTTCCTACTTCTTTTTTCCATCTTCTACTTCTACTTCTTTTTTTTCATCTCCACTTCTACTTCTTTTTCTTCTTCTTCCTTCTTTTCCTTCTTCCTGTTGTCTTCTTTTGTTCTTCATTTTCCTTATTTTCGTTCTTCCTCTTGTCCTCTTTTTCTTCTTCAACTAATCAACCTAAATCAAATAATTAACCTAAATCAACTAACGTAAAATCTGCTAACCTAAAATCAACTAAAATAAAATCAACTAAAATCTATTAACCTAAAATATACTAATCTACTAAGACTCAGGTTGTTAGTATCACGCAAACGCTATCAGAATTCAGGATGTATGTCCAGGAGGCCATTGAACGGCACCAAAGATACAGTCTTCATTCTTGCAGCACATTGAAGCGTAGGCTGGTGCCCGTTGACCCTATGCTTCCAATTCCAACACAGTCTGATGAAGAAGTTGTGCACATCGTAGTCGATGGTTGGATGAATGAGTTTATCAACTAACTGGTGGCTGAAGAAGGGGAGGATCTACAGCAGCAGCAGCAGCTCAAGGTGGTAGCTGTTCTTGGACCTTCATGTGTGGGTAAAAATACACTTGCCAAATTATTGTACAGTAGAATTGGGAAGCAATATCATTGTCGTGCTTTCATTCCGGTGTCCAAGAAACCTGGTATGAAGAGGATTTTCTGTGACATTCTCTCGCAACTCCAGCTTCCGGACCACCCACGGGATTTTAAGGAGACTGACCTCATTGATAATATCAAGAAATATCTGCGAAAGAAAAGGTACTACCGTTTTTCCTACTACAAAATGTCGCCATAAAACCCTAGTTAATATGCCCCCTCAATTTTGTCATGTTGCAGGTATCTGAATATTATTAATGATTTGTGGGAAACATCAGTATGTGATATACTCCCTCCATTCCTTTATCTAAGGTGTATTATTTTTTAGCACGGTGACCAAGGCACATAATTATGCACTAGTTAGGACAAAATTACCCTTTTCTAATATGTAGATTAGCGGCAAGTAAATCATTTAGGCTAGGAAAGGAAGAGGTACACACAATTGGGAGAGAGATAGTTTCCTTTTCTTTCTCTACAAGGAGAGATACATGCAATCAGGGGAGAGATGCTTTCCTTTTTCTGGAGGGCCAAAATCGAAATTACGAGGGATTATAACAAATGCACCTTACAATGTGGAATTTTATTAAAAAACAAATACACCTTATATAAAGGAATGGAGGGAGTAATTAATCAAGCTTTTCCCAAGGGTGGACATGGCAGCGGAATAGTAACAACTACACAGATCGAAGACATTGCAGTAGCATGTTGTTGTTATCACTCAGAGCATGTCTTCGAAATGAAACCTCTAGATGATGATCACTCAAAAAAGCTAACCTAAAATCTAATAACCTAAAATCTACTAACCTAAAATATAAAAATCTAACCTACAATCTAAATCAACGAATTAACCTAAATCAACTAACTAATTAACCTAAATCTCCTTTTTTTTTGACTATGTACAGTAGGGTAAAACACCCCACTGCTAACCTAAATCAACTAATTAACGTAATCAACTAATTAACCTAAGACACCCCACTGCTAACCTAAATCAATCTAAATCAACTAATTAACCTAAATAAAAAAAGAAAAAAAGAACGAGAAAAGGGAAGAAACCTCACCAGGGGGTCGGAGCGCCAGGCGGGGGGGCGCCGGGCGCAGGGGCGGCGGGGGGGCAGGGGCGGTTGGGTTGGCGGCGGGCACGGGGACGGCGGGCATGGGGGCGACGCGGGTGAGGTGAGGGAGAGAGAGAGGCGGGAGGGGTGGGGCGCGGGGCCGACCATTTTTTAGTTAGGTTGAATTTCTTTGCCGTCTGCTAGCAAACGACAAAGAGCGTAGCTATTGGGTGGGGCCGGGGGGGCAACCGTTAGGTTGGTACGCTCTTTGTCGTCTGCTAGCGGACGGCAAAGAAGTTTTGCCGTCTGCTAGCTGACGGCAAAGAAAGTGACCGTTAGGTCGATCTCGTTAGTGGGCCACCCTCCCTCGTTGCCGTCTGCTAGCAGACGGCAAAGCTTCTATGTCATCCGCTAGCAGACGGCAAAGAGCTTGCTGACGGCAAATATGATCTTTGCCGTCAGCTCTTTCTTTACCGTCAGTTTTCTCTAAGCTGATGGCAAAGACCTTCTTTGCCGTCAGCCAGCTGACTGCAAAGAGCTGGCTGATGGCAAAGATCCTGATTCCAGTAGTGAATCTCTAACCAATGATAAGATAACAAGACTAGGCCTACAATCAATTTTAATAGTCAACTGTGTCCCTAGTCACATTATTCCAATCCAGCTATATTTATGCGTGCTCATCACCAGCTCACCTTGTTTGAAATAAACCCAATTATGTTTCATTTTTGCAAGAAAGCACCGCATTTATATTAAATGACTTCGAACATCCCGGAAAACAGATCGTCGATGTGGTCTAGTGCATCGCAGGTGGCAATTATGAACAGGAAGAAATTGCGAAAATTAAGGTAGTTGTTAGCGGCGGGATCTAGTTTGAAGGTGGTGTAGGAATGGATGTTGGTTTTATGGACGGTAACGGGGGCCTAGAGTTAGGAAAAAGGATTGAGAGGGTAATAACAGAGAGCACCAGCTACAGTATTGAGGGCGCCATGGAGCTGAGAAACTGGGAGAGCTGTGGGTGGTTTGCATCGGAAGGTTTGACACCCTCTGGTTCTGAAGAAGAAGAAAAATAATACCACAGGCCTGCAAAGTAAACCAACATATGGAATTAAGAAGCAATTTAACAATACTTAGTGGGCAATCTCCGTGGCAACCATCAAAATATTGCTATGCTGCTAAGGAATTATTTCTTTGAATAAGCTCGGTACTAGTTGTAATAGTTGCATGTTGTCTAATATGTGACGTTGGTAAGAAATTGCGGCCAGGAAAGTATAGCATCTTAATTATCATATTACCAAGACCTGAAGATCTATACAACTTTGAAGCCTTAAAAGGAGCCCTTGCCTATTTTTTCTTAGAAATTGGACCAACGCTGTCGCCTAGGGATTAATTTAGTAGTAATTCCTCTGTATTTTTTCATCGATATATAGCAATAGGGCTGTGTATATGTTGAGTGCACACAATCTTGTTTCACTTTTCTTTGCTGGAAGTAAGCTGTTTTATGTACTTGGTCAGCTATCTCAAATCAATGATAAGATCGTAAGACTGGGCCTACTATATATTTTCGAAGTCAACTGCGCCGCTAGTCAGATGTGTACCACAATACAGTTATATATATCATGCTCAGCACGAGTGCACCTTGTTTTAAAGCAACCCAGTCATAAGAATGAATGTTAGTTCAAACATATTTGTCAAAGAACACTCGTTTATACACTTTAGGTCTGACTTTATGCCCCCATGGGTTAATACATTCATGAGTGTGTTTTCTTCATGTAACTGGCACGGGGTGTTACTGAATATAACTTTATTATTTATTACATTTCTTAGCATGCTTTCTATCATGAAACTAGCGGTATTGCCTGCTCATATGCTCGGCAAGACTTTCATTTGTCAATTTAAATTTGGAAACTATATTTTGACATTTTAAAATATTTCTTAACAATTTGTAATATGTATCACTAGTAGAGTAATGGGATTTAGTCCCGATTGGCGACGGCCTTTAGTCCTGGGTCAGCAACTTTAGTTCATAATGGAACTACAAGTTAGATGCATGCCCCACACATTCTAGGGAGTGTGATTGTGCTGTGCGAAACCTTCTAGGAGCTTCATACCAAGAACTTCGACGGAGATATTTTCAAAGTAAATTTCGACAAGGCGTAAGCCAAAGTGAGGTGGCTCGGTACTAGTGAACCATCAGCGGTGGCGGAGAAGGGCATTGAGATGTCACGGATGAACATGAGTGGAGCCACTATCATCACACGCCCTAGGCTAGCCCCTAGGTATAGTGTCCTATAGTGCTACAAAATAGCTACAATGAACAAAGTGTTTCTTCTGCATGCCCCAGGTGGTGGCCCGGGCTGGCTGGGCATGACGCCACCCTAGCCGATGAACCTTCAACGTCGGCAAGGCCAGGGTGGGTTGGAAGGCGGATGGCGTCTAGGAGCATAGATGATTGTGGCCGACGGCGACATTCCAATAGCGGCACACATTCAGAGCATAATGTTGTCACCTTTCCCTTTTAGGGAATGAAATGTTTTCACTTGCTTAATAGCGTTAAGTAAGTGTTGTCTCTATGTTTTAATTGAAACTGCCCATTGAGAGGGTATCATCGAGCCATCGGCTCCTCTCATAAGCTTCTTAAGCTTAAGTAGTTATTGAACAGACCCGCAAAAAAATTAGTTATTGAACATTTTTTGTTTTACTGAAACGAAACAAATTAACATAATTTTTTGGTAAAGGAATTATTCTAGTTTTTAGTAGAAAATGGAATCTATTAACACACTACGCGCCCTAGATTTGAAGCCTCCCGGCGTGTCGATAACTGTGGTGTCGGCGGAGGCCCGCCTGTAAGGATGTGGTATCATTGGTTGAGGGTTCATATTTTTCTTTTCATTTTATTATCTTCTTGTTGTTTTCCTGATATATTTTTTTACTTTTCATTCCTTTTTTACATTTTAATTCACCCACATTTCTTAAAACTTATGCTCAGAATATTCTGTAAATTCATGAACATTTTTAATATTCAAGAACATTTTTAAATTTGTGAAGTTTATCACGAATTACTAATACTTTCTGAAATTTATGATTTTTATAAATCCAAAGCATTTTTCAATTTATGATTTTTAAAATTGGAACATGTTCAAAAATCCAAGATTTTTCAAAATCGGTGAACTCTTATGATTTAATGAACTTCTTCAAAAAAAACAGTAGACTAATTTTAATAATATAGCAGTAGAGTGAGCAGAACGAAAATGCTAATTTAGCGAGTGGAGCCAGGCAGGCAGCCGAGCTGACCGAGCGGGAGCTTCATGGGCCAGCCCATGCGAATGTAACGAAATTCCATGATTTCAGCCTAGAATAGCAGCTTTTGACGGGCTAACAAGCAGGCCCAAATGTGTAAGGACATCACAACCATGCATAGAAACACATCGCTCTCCTCCCATCACTAGTAGTAGCACCGCAAACGTGACATATGACAAAAAATGCCATCAGAGCATAATTAAACCCATGCCAACACAGATAAAATCAAAAATGAAGAAACAATCGCAAACGTGCGAGAGAGAAAAACAACAGTCCCATGAGTGAAGAACGGCGCGGCGAAGAGTGGATGTCCGGGCACATGGAAATGTACAGCCATGGCTATGCACATGAGTGGATGTCGTTGCATGGTGATCTGGCTGGCGTAAGTGGTTTATTCATGGTAAGTGGGGGGTGGCAACACATGGTGACTTCAGTTTGGTGGTGCTCTTCAAATACAGGATCTCGAGTTCCAGAGTGGAAACTAGCCCAGGCCTTCATTGATTGTACGTTGCAATGGAGATGTTTTGACATTGTTCCCTTGTTGGAGACATTGTTTTGAGATTGCTCGGAAGTCCTATTCAGGTTGAAAACTCATAATCTGGCCTCTATTAGATCGGTGACAATAGTGATCATCCCTTACCTAGAGGTGTCGTTGTTGGAGAACCTTTCTCATAGTTCGGATTGTTCCATTGGCGCTGGTGCGTGCCATTGATCGCTTCAACATGAATTTTGTAGGTCCTATCTTTTGTTAATAACTAGATAATACCCTGCGCGTTGCCGCGGAAATTTTTTAAGCATATAAAACATACATGAGTAGATCCATCCCAATAATTATGTTTTCAAGTGTAACAGATAATATAGCGTAGTTTATCATAAAAAAGATAATATCATGCATGTTTCCAAAGGTAATATAATCGTAGCTACTGCTGAGGGGCACAAATTTTATGTTAGAGATAAAATACGCTATAATATACTGTACATGCTGAGTTGAACTTACCTTATCTTCTCTGTTACATACCTCCAAATTTCTGCAATAAAAAACCAAGAAAATGACCCCCTGATATATACAGGGTCTTGATTTCATACAGAGGTAGACCGAAGGTCAGCCCAATAATAAATCAAATGAATGGCGGGACAATGATGAAGTGGTAAGCAAAGCACGCATGCCTTTTTTTCTGAGCTGTACGTATGTAATATGGATTGAGAAAGGGAGAAGACAATACGCGAGAGCACTCTTCAGGATAGAATTTACATGCATGCAGGCACGTAGATCCAAAGGCTTACAAAGATACTCGTATGCAAATGCTACGGACAATGGATACTGGAGCATGAGGCGATGGGAGAACCTGCTCGTCGCTCGGCTCGGATGTCAAACGCTCCTGGCTTTGAATTCACTCAACTTGCATGCGATCCGATCTCAGCCGCGCACGGCTCGCCTCTTCGTCGTCCAGATCACCGCCTTCTTCTCCTCCCACCGTCTACAGAAGCGGCAGCTCTCCGGCCTCAACATCGCTTGGCGGCATGGGTGACGGCGGCAGCGCGGCCCGTCACTGCTGCCCCATCCTCTTCCTCCGCGACACGACGCTGCTGTTCCTAGTGCATCTCTTGAGCGTACCAAATAAAGCAGAAGGGGAAGTCGACTTGTTAGTACAAACTGTGAATGGGGGAAGGGGAAAAGACAACAGGCGCTGAGATACATTGTTGAAGTCAAGTTCCGTGCTGCAAGTATTTTTCAGTTTCCTTCAGTAAGCTTGGTTCAGAAAGTAGTAGTTTACGTTGCTGAGATACGTTTCCTAGCTCTGAATAATAAAACTGTACACTTGTTCAGAAAGTAGTAGTTTCAGGCCAAGTCGTTTTTCTCTTGTAGTGCCAGAAACGTATTGTGTTTACGTTGCGGCAAGATTAGCGGATCAGTGAGTTTAGTGGTTGGCCACGATCTGATTGCGTGGGATGGCGCGTGATAGAAGGATCGTGGGCGATCTTATCGGGCTGTCTATTGGGGATAGCTCTGTCTTCTGAATAAAAGAAAGAAGTCCAGAAAAGACGCAGTTAAGGCGTCGCAAAATCTCTCGCGTTTGTCTCTGTGTTCATCTCCTCCTCTTCTGGTCTAAAAATCTGACATACATGACTTCTGGATTGCCTTCTCTGTACGCTGCATTTTACTTATATATATGGAAGATTACTGGGAGCGGAAGAGTGCTTTCTCAAGTGGGACCTACCAGATTAAAATAGTAGTGGGTTGTGTCTTTGGTAAAATCCATAACTGAAGGCTAATTAGGTGGGGAGAGGAATAGTTGATGGATGTATGGTTAACTGCTGCGCGGGATCCACTGGGACGAAGAGGGGCTCGACCGGTGATTTATACAGCTGGAGGGAGGGCCGGCGGCCGTATGGGATGCGGGATGACCGACTGCGGGTGAGGAAAACAGTTTTCTTTTCCACGGTAGGGAATAAGACTGATTGGCTGTTTTTGAAACCTAAATAATGACGTGGCACATCGCTGATGTGGACAGTTTGCATGACGAGAGAATAGGGAATAGTGGGGAGCAACTTTTTAGAAATGGTAGATTTGGCTGTGTGCAACCTCGATGTCTTGATTAGGATACTGCTTCGTGTAGAGCGTGAGGGGTGGGGGAGGGGGCAAGTTTACTATCACCTTGATTAGCATATTTTTAGCGGTTTGTTCCTTGAAAAAAGGACTATCAATTATGCAGGCTAGTTTAAGACCATTCACAAATTATTATCAATTGGTTCTGTTAATGTCAACTCCATTCAAGAATCATGCATGTATGACGTCAACCATGTCATAAATATAGAAGGTTTCACCTCTGGCTTAGAAAGAAAAATAATGCGTACCATAGGCCTGCAAAAAGTAAACCACCAAAATATAATACTTTGGACAAGTTTATCAATGCTACTTGCATGTTGTCTAATAAGTGGTGACCTTTATAAGGAATTGTGTCAATCCAAGGATAACATCTCAATTAGCATACTACTAAGATTCGAAGATATGTACTATCTTGAAAGTCAGTTGTGCCATTAGTCAGATGTGTATACAGTATAGAATCCAATTGTATGTATATGTATGTCAGTATGTGTGCTCATCAACGGTTCACCTTGTTTTGAAGCAACCCAGTCATCAGTATGATCGAGTGTTCGGACATATCCAGTATACACATGTTTATGCATTCTAGCTGTGATTTTCTGGCAACGAATTATTGCATTCACGAGTGCTCCTATTGCTTGTGTGTAACCCATGCGGTGCGTTAGTTGATGTAACTTCATCAAGTATGCTTCTATAATTGAAGCGAGAACCTGTCCTTCAATTATGGATCAGTCGATTTACCTAGCCAACTGTTTATCTTTTTCGCCTGCCCTTCTCCACTTCTTTGATCCGCCCCCAACCGCCTTGACATGCCGTATGTGGTCGATGGTGCTTCCGTGTGTGCTTCGGTGCCCTTCCCTGCTCTGCTCGAGCTGGCACCTCTTCCATCCCTCCGTTCCCCGGCCATACCTATAAACCTCCCCACTGTCCCTGTCGCCGGTGATCCTACCCTCCCCCCCCCCCCCACATACACGCGCGCGCGCACGAACCTGTCAAGCCCTTTTCCTCTACTCTGTCGGCAACCGTGCTAGTCACTACATCCCGTCTCATGATTGATGTTGCGATCTGTTGCTCTCTGCAAATCGAGTTGGAGATGTGAGGAAAAGAATCTGGACTAAGTAATATAAGTTTGCATGATTAAATATTTCAGTTTGCCAAAACTTTTCATACATTTCTATGGATTTTTGCTGTCATAGAAACAATAAAAAGTAACAAGGAAAGAGGATGACGTGTTGATGTCCTTTCGCAGGACTGCGTGGCAGTAACAGAGATCCATGTCGAAAAAAAGACCCCCGCGTTGCTCCTCCTGGGCGACACGGGGGAATCCAACGCAGTCGTCGCCTGCTACACCCCTCAGCACCTCCTCTCTACTATTGCCGCCGACCTCATCGTGGTGGCGGCGGCCCTCACATCCAAAGGTCGTGTAGGGGTTCTCCATGCACGCAGCCTCCATCAACAGATCCACGGATCCAGCCGTGTATCAGCCGAACCCCGAGATGATGGTCAATCCACGTGTATAGGCTCCCGTGGCAAGATCGCAGCTGACGTCCTCCGCGAGGTCTTCGCGCGCCAGCCGGGCGTCCAGGAGCGCCGACGGTAGGGTGGGACGTGCGCATGTGCTAAACCCGATCTGGGTTCTCAGCAGGCCTGCTTCAGATCGTGCTGCGTAGGACTGCGCATGTTCCTTGGGTGGCCGCCTGTCATGGCTGCTAGCGTGCCGACTCAGAAGGGGATCCGGCAGTGGATCCGGTGGCGCGTCCCACGGTGGCACCACCCAAGCCTGCCGTGATGCACAATGGGCCAAGCGGCCACGGTGACGTCATCGAATCTATGGGATCGACTCACGAGGTGGTCACCACCCTGGTGCCTCCTCCGGTCAAGGGTGTGTTAACTCTGCCTCCCCTCGAACTTCCCACAGATACATGAGTAGGTGTCGTTCAGGAGCAAGAGCAGCACTCGCCACACACGCCCACTCTCCTCATCACAGTTGGTCTCTTCCCCGGCTTGATTTCCCATCATTCGACGGGGATAATCCTCAGTTTTGGAATGCTACATGCAAAAAATATTTCGACGTGTATGGGATTGAGCGAGACATGTGGGTTCGGTTAGCTACTTTACACTTCTCGGGCAACGCAGAGCGTTGGCTCTAGGTCCAGGAAACACATCGTGGTTCCTTTACTTCGGAAGAGTTTTGCACTGCCGTTTGTGCTAAATTCGGCCGGGAACAGTAGCAGGCTCAATTGTGTCAGTTTAACTCTCTTAGGCAGTTGGGTGCAGTAGCAGGATATTGGGAGAAATTCGAGGAACTTATGCACCATTTGCTAGCACATAATTAAGCCTTTGATCCTCTGTTTTTTACCACTCAGATTTTAGATGCTCTCAAAATTGAGATTAAAGCCGGTGTATCTCTACACCGTCCCCAGGACTTGGATAAGGAAGGATCAGCCGCGACACGAGCAGGGTGCACCCCGCGCCCCGATATGGCCGTTGTTAGCCTTGGGCGCACCTCCCCCACAGCCAGTGTTGCTAGCGCCTCAAGTGGCCACTGAAGATCGTTGCGCATTAGACGCGGCGTGAGCACCGGATCATCGCCAAGATCCAGGACGGGGCGATGATCGAATCGCCGCGCTCCACAACTACAGGCGTGCCCGCAGGATATGCTTCAAATGTGGGGAGCGTTGGGGGCAAGGCCACCAATGCGCTGCCACGGTCCAACTTCATGTGGTCGAAGAGCTGTGGGAAATGCTTCAAGCTGAAGAGGACGATCGGCGTCGGCACGATTCTGATTCTAAAGAGGAACAACTTTTGTCCATATCCAAACTGGCTACAACGGGGGCAACGACACCCCGTACCGTCAGGCTCCTGGGTTTGACCGAAGGGCATGAAGTTCTCATACTTGTGGATTCGGGGAGTTCCCACATGTTTATCAGCGGCGCGGTGGCAGAGCTGATTGTTGTACAGGTGTTGCCAATGGACCCAGTATTAGTCCAAATTGCAGATGGAGGTGTGCTCAAATGTTCTGGAATTATAGCACAGTGCAAGTGGCAGACTCAGGGGCACAATTCTCCACTGTTGTTCGCGTTCTGTCATTGGGCTGCTACGACATGGTGGTAGGCATCGACTGGTTGGAGCAGTGTGGACCAATGTTGGTCGACTAGGCTGCCAAAACATTGCAATTTGACCGGGAGGGGGAGCAAATTTTGCTGAAGGGTCTGCAACCACATGTCCAACAAGTGCAGCAGGCCACTTTGTCGTAGCTCCTCGAGATGGAACAGGGCAACTCATTTGCGCACATTGGGATGATTTGTGCAGAAGAACAACAAGAAGGAAACGAGCCAGTGCCTCCTGTGATACAACATATCCTCGATGACTTTCAATCAGTATTTGCAGAACCAACCACTCTGCCTGAGCACAGATAATGGGATCATGCCATCCCCCTCATTGCAGGCGCAAGCCCAATCAACATGTGTCCGTACAGATACACACCGGAGCAAAAATATGAAATAGAAGCACAAGTCAGAGAGATGCTTCGCCTTGGACTTATTGTACCCAGCAACGGTGCCTTTTCCTCACCGGTGTTGCTAGTCAAAAAGAAAGATCAGACTTGGAGGTTCTGTGTGGACTTCCGGCATTTGCATGCCATCACACTCAAAAGCACTTACCCAATGCCAATCATCGACGAGATGTTGGATGAGATTGTTGGGTCCAAATGGTTCTAAAAGGTGGATCTACGTGCAGGGTATCACCAAATCAGGTTGCGTCCGGAAGATGAACATAAAACACCCTTCAAAACTCATTTGGGCCACTTTCAGTTTTGAGTGATGCCATATGGACTGGCCTATGCGCCAGGCACATTTCAAGGGGGCATGCACATTGTGCTCGCTCGCGTGCTTCGCCATGGCGTGCTCGCCTTGGATGACATCCTTGTTCACACAAAAGAATTGGAGGCTCACAAAAAGTTGCTGCGACAAGTTCTCGGGCTCCTACATCAACATGGGCTCAAAGCCAAAATGTCCAAATGCACCTTTGCGCAGCAAAAGATCAGTTATTTGGGCCATATCATCAGTGACCAGGGAGTGGCCACAGACAGCACCAATGTCCTGGTTGTACAGCAGTGGCCTGTTCCAACAATACAAAAGAACTCAGGGGTTTCTTTGGTCTAGCTGGGTACTACAGGAAGTGTGTTCGGTTCTTTGGCGTTATTAGCAAGGCGCTCACCAACATGCTTAGGAAAAACACCCTATTCATGTGGACACCAGCTGCCAACGAAGCATTTATCGCTCTCAAAAAAGCACTGATCGAAGCTCTTGTGCTGGCGCTGCCCAACTTTCAGCAGCAGTTTCTTGTGGAGACGGATGCAAGTGTCACTAGTATAGGGGTTGTCCTCATTCAGAATAACCATCCGATGGGTTACTTAAGCAAGGCTCTAGCCCCTCGCAATCTTAGGTTGTTGGCCAACGAAAAAGAGTGCCTGGCTCTTCTCCTGGCAGTGGATCATTGGAGCCCCTACCTCCAGCATAAAGAGTTTGTGGTTCGGACGGACCAAAAGAGCTTGCTCAATCTGATGGATCAAAGGCTCAACACACCAATACGGCAGCGAGCATTCACCAAACTTGTCGGGTTGCAGTTCACTATTCAGTATAAGGCGGGGCTAACCAACAGGGCTGTAGATGTGCTCTCTCGTCGCGTACCCGGACAGGAAATAGAAATGGCAGTTCTCGATGTGCAAGCTCACGTGGCTGGAAGCGATCAAACAGAGCCATCGACAAGATATCACCGCTACTCAGTGCATGATAAAGTTGGCATTGGATCCGGACAGTGACCCAGGCTTTTCCTTGCAAGACGGGATCCTGAAGTTTCACGGGCGCGTGTGGATTGGGAAGAACCTTGACATACAGCAGAACTTGATCGGAGCGTTGCACTCCAGGGCGGCTGGTGGGCACTCGGGATTTCATGCTACTTACAACCTGGTCAAGCGCCTCTTCGCGTGGCATGGGATGAAGCAGCTAGTCAGGACCCTGCTTCGTGAATGCTGTAGGGGAACGCAGCAGAAAACAAAAAATTTCTGACCTACGCATCAGCCCAGGACCACTATGGAGACTGCATACATGGTTTCATCTTTTTCGTTACCGACTCGTAGCGCAGCGGGAAGTAGAGTCGATGAGGATCGGCGATGCAGATCCCCGCAGCTAGGATTTACAACCTCCCAACCGCGAGGATGTATACCCTCATCCGCCCCACGGACAGCCCTCCGGGAGGCGGTCGAACTGTCCCTCGGACGGTGTCGCGAACAGCCCAATGGGAGGACCCTCAAAACTCGGACGATCACTCGGACAGCCCTTCGGGAGGTGCTCTCGAACTAAGACCGAAACTACGATCTCTCTACAGAGTTGCACACATACAGTGTCATCTATCCGGCAGGGCTTCGCCATCCAGAACTAGATCCTGCCGGAACCCAGACAGCCTTTCGGCTCTACGAAATTATTCCGCTGGGAGGGAGAGAAGAAGATAGATCATTGCATGGCACTAGTATGAGAGCAAAGGGATGATGGTTTGGGCAGCCCCTCACCTCCTATTTATAGGAAAACCAAGGGGTAGTGTGCCTCCACAAATACCCAAAGTGCCCATGCTTTATGTCATACATAAGGGCAAAATGGGGAGGCAAGTGGAGCACCAAATGGTGGAAGGAAGCCTCATGGGGGCCCCCAATGGCACCAAAGAAATTGGCAGCCCTCTTGGGTGGCTCCACCACCTTCCTATCCATCCATGTCATCCCAAAAGATCTTGGGACAAAGCCCAAAATAATGGCTTTCCATAAAATATCCCAAAAATCACTTTCACTATTCACGACGACATTTTTCAGCGTCCGTTCGAACTGAAAATATTTATGTGGGCTTAGAACATTTCCAGTCCCCACCAAAATGATTTTCAGCGCATTGTGAAACAATTCCGGTTTAGTGATTTTCATCTCCGAAAAGCATCTGAAGTGGTTCCGGCAGCTCCGGAGCATATCCGGTTATTATCCCGGAAAATTCCAAAAAGCTTCCAGAATAATTTTGGCACCCTCCAAGAATTATCAGGCATGTGCCGAAACCAATTTGACTTAATGGTATCCCCTGAAACAACTTTTCAGTTTCACCGAAACTCATCCGATGACCTCTCTCTGCGGAACCTTTTCCGCTGTCCGAAACTTTTCCGGTGTCCGAAACCCTTTCGGTGATTTTCTCTCAGACTCCCTGTCTAGTATTCAGCAGATAGATGACCCTTAAGCGTGTGACCCTATAGGTTCGGTGAAGTATAGACATGACCCGGAACCCCTTCCGATCAATGATCAACATCGGAGCCGTGGACACCCATATTGACCCCCATACCCACACGAATGAATATTCGAGTGAACCTCCAGTTTCCGTGTGCTATTCCTGTTGCTTCGCGATATGTTACAAATACCCGAGGTGAGACATGTTGGCATTCCCGTGGATCAACAACTTGTCCACTATGCCAGTTACCTCATTACTGGTATTGTTCTCTTTTCTCGTTACCGTGTTTCGGCATCCTCGTGATCAAATCACAAAGTGTCTGGCCAGACGATGATGGATACCGTAACACCGAGAGGGCCAGAGATATCTCTCCATCGACGGAGGAGCAAATCCCGATCTTGAGCTATCAAGTTACTTAACATACTTTTCCATGAACCCGTAAGCCGCCGTAATAGCCACCCATTTACGGATGACGTTTAACAAACCCCAAAGTTCAAACTCGATACTCTCATGGTCTAAGGAATTATGCAAACATAAACTTCTTGTGTTATTAATCATTAACTTGTGACAAATGTATCTCATAGCATAACATCAATTCGGGTCGATTCAACACAAATGTTACTCTAACATTGTGCCCTCAAAATTGCTGGCATAGACATGCCCATGATCAGGAAAACAGAACCATCATGCAACACTTGAGCTAGTCTTAGAGGCCAGACTAGGAATACATTTTATCGTTTATTATTCCACACGTGCATATGAGTCTTCCTCCGAGCCTCGTTTTATTTGCAGACTCGAGAACCATAGCAGTTATAGCATGGAACATAAACCTAATTATGAACAGGGAGATAATCAATAACATTTATTATTGCCTCTAGAGCATATCTCCTACAGACTCCCACTTGCACTAGAGTCAATATCTAGTCAGTGCTAATGCACTTTACACCTATGGCATACTGGTGCAGAAAATGCTTCGCTTGTGGTATAGCCTGATGTGCAAACGGATCTGACGACTTCAGCTCCGTGTGTATCTTTGCATATCCTCACGTTTTCACGCTTTCACAAAAATCATATTTTGTGTGGACTTGGCTTTTATGTATGTGAATCACAGGTCGAACCTGGATTCCTCAGACTGAGTTATGGAGAAACTACCTGCAGTAGTGTCCCATTGACAAAAGCCATCTTGGAACCATACTAAGTTCATGAATGAACTATATGATTCAACATCTTGTTTGTCGCTTCTAAAGCATCAACATACTTAGTCATTGGTTATAGAATTCGCCACAGTATCCTTTTGGAAACAATTTCCAACTACCGTGCCACCATATTGTGTATTACACAAAACCCTTAACTTAAATCAAAAATCGCATGGAGAAAAGATGAAGACTGTATCGATGTAACATTTTACAACGAACTCTTCATGATCTCCGCTTGGAGAAAATCTATCATCAGTACTTACTCTAGTACTCAATGACATCTTTCACTGTTGTCCCACGATCAGTACTTTGATCACTTTAGTATCCATACTCGCAACACCTTGGGAGTATCGGACATATCTGGTTGTTTTACATACCATGGAATACATGATTAATCCAAACACAAAAGTGTGTGGAATCTACATCATGTATTTTGCTCAGCAGTGTTTTGGGACACCGAGTCTTGCAAAAAACTCTTCCATGTGACTCCGGCAAGAATCACTCCTTGGCGGTTTTAAATGCTAAAAGGTTTTAGCACCTTGTCAATATGTATTCATTGCTTAGCCCCATTAGGTAAATCTATCTCCATAGATCATTATGCCTAATATTGAGGCTATTTAGCCTAAGCACTTCATCAAAAAACTATTTTCAAAAGAAGTCCGAATTCGTGTCAAGAAATTTATTTCCAATTAACAATGTGTCAAGCACACAAGGTTTTTAGAAATATTATTATGCTCCCACTTTGCTCTCTTCTGGCCATCGCTGGAACTCTGAAATTTGCACCCTTACTAGCATCCTCTGGATAGACAAAATGCCTTGGACTGTAACACATGCAAGTCCTTGGTTTCATTTCCATTAGATGGAAATCCTATTGTCATCCATGTTTCATATCTCATGATTGAAATATGTATTAATTGCTAATTCAACCTGAACCGACTTTAAGCATCGCTACGATGAAAACAACCTCATCGTAGTCAACTCTTGAACTTGTTGTTTCAACAAGTCGAGCTTTATGGATAAAACATTTTTATCCGTATCAGTTTTAAGTTCCATAAATATTCGTTAGACTCTAAGTCTTCCGAAAGGTGTATCAAAGTTTTAATCTTGAATCACATATATGGAAACTAACTCGGGTTGTATTGGCATTTAGCCAATTCCGGAGTCAGGGCACAGCAACGCTTCCTTGTGTATCGTAGGTATAATGTTGTCTAACAACAATATCTCGTTTGCGCACCTGAGAGGTTTGCACGAGCCTTGCCTACGTGGTTCAGCTTCAAGTTCGACCTAAGTTCATACATTTTATTGTAGAGACTTCCGTATCAGTCGCAGTAGGAAACTCTGGAATTACTTCCAAGGTCTCTTTCCTTTGACCTGATGACGAAGATACTTGTTATCTCGTCGAGTTGCACTGTCCTCCCACTTACCCTTTTGCAAGAACTATTCTCTTTTAAAGCCTACTGTTTTGTGGCAAAAATCTTTTGCCTCGGTATAGTGGTGGGGGAATACCCAATGACTTGGGATAACTTACAAAGTAGCACTTGTCCGATTTGGAATAGGTTTGTAACATTTTACACAAGCCCCATATTCCAAATGTTAAGAAAAGATATAACATGGTTGGGTACCATACCATGCCGTCATTTCAACAGACCGGATGGAGCTCTTTTCAGTGTAAAAGCCGCAGTCTCTAAAGCATTACTCTTTAAAAGTGATAATGGCAAATTTATTTATGTCATCTTTGATCTTACCATGTCATAAATGGTTTGATTACATCTTCACAGACATTCCACTCATAGTGGTGTTCCGGGAGTTGTAAGTTATGAAACTCTTTTCACAACTCATCAGACATTCGCTAAACTTGTAACTCAAATATTCCTTTCTGCAATAAAATTGGAGGAACATAATTTCCTTCTTACAATAACTTCTACTTCATTTTTGAAAACCTTTCGAATGTTTTCAAAAGATCCATACTTACGTCTCATCAAGAAAATATCCATATATCTACTTGAGTCATTTCTGAAGATATATAAATCCACTACTTGCAACAACATTTATTGAACTACACACATCAAAACGTATGATCACCAATAAGTTTGTTGCTCGTTCCTTATGGCATGTGAACGATATTTCAGTCACTTCACTTTTCGGAGAAAAGTTGCAAGTGTCAGATGATTCAAAATCAAACGACATCAAAATCCATCATAATGGAATTTTTGCATGCGGGTTTCTCCAATGTGACCAAATGGAGTGCCACACATGTGTGGTATTCTCATAGTCTTGCGACATTTAGCGTCAGCGTTATGGATGTATCATTTTACCATCAATATTCATAACATGCATCCCATCTTGGATGGAAGCATGGCCCTTCATGTTATTCATAATACTGAACAACAATTGTTCTTTTACGAACAACCGTTTTGCAATAAACATTGTTCAATGGGCTAGAGTGTAAGAAACTCTAAAATGAATTATGAAAGTAAACACAGAGGTAATATATTAATATCATTATTCATAACATACATCTCATTCACAATGAAAGTATGGCCCTTATGTTTATTCATAATACTGAACAAAAAGTTCTCTTATGAACAACCTTCTTGCAAGATACCTTGTGCAAAGAGCTAGAGTGTAAGAAACTCTAAAATGAATTATGAAGGAAAATACATAGGTAATACACCGATGGAAGGTGTACTAACTTTTACTATGTTCCCAACACGTATTAAAACCTCATTCCTGGCTAGTCTTTTTTGGCCATAGTAGCTCTTACATTGATTCGCAACAGAATGCAATCGAGCGGGTATCTTTGTGATTAACTCACAATACCCAAGAATTAGTGATTAACATGTTTAACCATAATTCCCAAGAACTATATCTTTGACCAGCCTACTATACATCAAAAACTTGTATGACATTCATACATGAGCTGGATATTCCAGTAATCTTTCTTTCTGCCTTTATACTTCTAACAGTTTAACTTTTAGTATTTCTCCTACTCGCAAAAGAAGCACCCAACTTAAGAGTGGCGTTAGCCCCGGACTTCCTAGGCGTGTAAGTCATACTAACACCCTTTGTACACTTCCTTTCTCTTTAAGTTGTTGTTTTATTCACCTTTCATTATATGACAGGCGTTCTTCTGGATCCCTTTTCCAACAGTCAAATGCATAGTAAACACTTTTACTATTACTTGCAAACAAACATTGCTTTGTTTGTATCTGAAAATAATTTTCAGTTCCATGAATATCATATAACTATCCCAACTTTCGAAGTTTGGGTTTCAGGGAAGCAAACATATTCCACTTGACCGTAACAGAATTCTAGCTTTTGGACTGAAGGACGAGAGTCACATGATCCATAGCATTAGCGGGAGGATACGGAAAGCATGCAATAGGACAAAGTCCTTCTCGGCACTTTTGAGGACAATCCTCACATTACGTTACCAATCGTAAAGTTTTAACCAGATATTTAACAGCTATTCAGTTTTAACAGGGAAGGTGGAAACACGAGCCATTATTCTACAACTATTTTGCAAGAAACACTTAGAAAGTGTTCATAATTAATTGCACTGAGAATTAAACATGTTAATTCAACAGTGCGCTCCCACTCAAATCAATATCTCTCAAAATTGATTATGAGTGACACAAGACCCGCATATCCATTCAACGCCATTGAACGAGATGAACACTGATGGCGCGAAATTCAATCGGTAGGCAAACTTGCCGATCACATCTTTATGTGACTCTTGTTCATCTTTCGATGGGCGTGTTCCGAGCTCAGGGAGATCCTTCCAGAATGTCAAGACAACCAAGTGATCTTGCTGCGAGGTCTCAACTCACCCGCCTCACACTTCCCTAATCGTTCGTACCCAGGGAGATCCTGCGATACCCCGAAAAGTTAGGTGCCGTGACTGTGCTACACTTGGGAGAACACTAACTACTTGATATTTTTGTGAGAGATCACCCTATGAAAAGCGACTACCGTGCAATCAAGAAGGGTGCATCATAAGAGATAAACATATCAGGCAATTCAAAATTAGCATGATATGGCATAGCCCTTTCTGACGGAGAAGTCTTGTATTTCTTCGTCTTTTGGCGTTCGCGTCGGTGTTTACCTTCGCGAAGATTGCCACCACCTTGTCGATGCACCAGATAATATTGCTATCTCTATAGCTAATAAAATAAGTGCATTACTTAAGGTTGACACGAAGGTCATTAAAGTGCAATCATATGGCTCCAGCCATCATGCCGAATCATGACACACAGGTCATGTTTAATAAATTTACATCATATAGTCATCTCATACATAATCAAATTATTATGAGCACTGCAATACCACATCACATGCACATGCAAACCCTCCTGCAAAACCAAGTTAGACGTCTCTAATTGGTTCATGCAAAAACTTGTTTTTCATGGCTTCTAAGGTTTCGAAACAACCCGAAGCTACCAACGTCCATCATCAAGCATGATTATCCATGTTGCTAGATTAACATTGCGGGGTGTATGAAACACGAGATAATAAAATCTCGAGCCCCATACTGAACTTCTCCATACGCATGACCCCCGTGCAGATCATATCTGCATTGCCCTTTCGTCTGCTAAATTTCATCTTTCTTTTTAACTACGGTGGAATTCAATGAACTGTTAGCACTTCGTTGATCAATCAGGATCGCGGATTGCCAGAACATTGAAACTCCACCATACTGAAATCAAGATCAGAAATATGCAAATTCCAGGGAAGCAATAAGAACATCGGGTAACAGATTTCATCTGCTACCCGCACAAATAATTTTCAGCAATAGATCTCATCTACTCCAAAATGATATTATGCAATACCCATACATCTCCATGTATTCTAGATCGTAACCTGCATCTACGCATAGCACAACTCTTGATGCCACTGTAGGAGAACGCAACATAAAACAAAAAAATTCCGACCTACGCACCAGCCCAGGACCACTATGGAGACTGCATACATGGTTTCATCTTTTTCGTTACCGACTCGTAGCGCAGCGGGAAGTAGAGTCGATGACGATCGGCGATGCAGATCCCCGCAGCTAGGATTTACAACCTCCCAACTGCGAGGATGTATACCCTCATCCGCCCCACGGACATCCCTCCGGGAGGCGGTCGAACAGTCCCTCGGACGGTGTCGCGAACAACCCTCCGGGAGGACCCTCAAAACTCGGACGATCACTCAGAAAGCCCTTCGGGAAGCACTCTCGAACTAAGACCGAAACTACGATCTCTCTACAGAGTTGCACACATACAGTGTCATCTATCCGGCAGGGCTTCGCCGTCCAGAACTAGTTCCTGCAGGAACCCAGACAGCCTTTCGGCTCTATGATACTATTTCGCTGGGAGGGAGAGAAGAAGCCAGATCATTGCATGGCACTAGTACGAGAGCAAAGGGATGATGGTTTGGGCAGCCCCTCACCTCGTATTTATAGGAAAACCAAGGGGTAGTGTGCCTCCACAAATACCCAAAGTGCCCATGCTTTATGTCATACATAAGGGCAAAATGGGGAGGCAAGTGGAGCACCAAATGGTGGAAGGAAGCCTCATGGGGGCCCCCAATGGCACCAACGAAATTGGCAGCCCTCTTGGGTGGCTCCACCACCTTCCTATCCATCCATGTCACCCAAAAGATCTTGGGACAAAGCCCAAAATAACGGCTTTCCATAAAATATCTCAAAAAGCACTTTCACTATTCACGACGACATTTTTCAGCGTCCGTTCGAACTGAACATATTTATGTGGGCTTAGAACATTCCCAGTACCCACCAAAATGATTTTCAACGCGTTCCGAAACAATTCCGGTTTAGTCATTTTCATCTACGAAAAGCATCTGAAGTGGTTCCGGCAGCTCCGGAGCATATCCGGTTATTATCCCGGAAAATTCCAGAATGATTCTGGCACCCTCCAAGAATTATCAGGCATGTGCCGAAACCAATTTGACTTAATGGTATCCCCTTAAAAAACTTTTCCATTTCACCAAAACTCATCCGATGACCTCTCTCTGCGGAACCTTTTCCGCTGTCCGAAACTTTTCCGGTGTCCGAAACTTTTTCGGTGATTTTCTCTCAGACACCATGTCTAGTATTCAGCAGATAGATGACCCTTAAGCGTGTGACCCTATAGGTTCGGTGAAGTATAGACATGACCCGGAACCCCTTCCGATCAATGATCAACATCGGAGCCGTGGACACCCATATTGACCCCCATACCCACACGAATGAATATTCGAGTGAACCTCCAGTTGCCGTGTGCTATTCCTGTTGCTTCGCGATATGTTACAAATACCCGAGGTGAGACATGTTGGCATTCTCGTGGATCAACAACTTGTCCACTATGCCAGTTACCTCATAACCGGTATTGTTCTCTTTTCTCGTTACCGTGTTCCGGCATCCCCGTGATCAAATCACAAAGTGTCTGGCCAGAAGATGATGGATACCGTAACACCGAGAGGGCCCAGAGATATCTCTCCATTGACGGAGGAGCAAATCCCGATCTTGAGCTATCAAGTTACTTAACATACTTTTCCATGAACCCGTAAGCCGCCGTAATAGCCACCCATTTACGGATGACGTTTAACAAACCCCAAAGTTCATGAAGCAAGCATGAAGAAACTCGATACTCTCATGGTCTAAGGAATTATGCAAACATAAACTTCTTGTGTTATTAACCATTAACTTGTGATGAATGTATCTCATAGGATAACATCAATTCGGGTCGATTCAACACAAATGTTCCTCTAACATTGTGCCCTCAAAATTGCTGGCATAGACATGCCCATGATCAGGAAAATAGAACCATCATGCAACACTTGAGCTAGTCTTAGAGGCCAGACTAGGAATACATTTTATCGTTTATTATTCCACACGTGCATATGAGTCTTCCTCCGAGCCTCGCTTTATTTGCAGACTCGAGAACCATAGCAGTTATAGCATGGAACATAAACCTAATTATGAATAGGGAGATAATCAATAACATTTATTATTGCCTCTAGGGCATATCTCCTACAAATGCATGGTATGCCAGCAAGCGAAGACGGAGCGGATCTCTCCTGCCGGTCTGCTTTAACCGCTTCCCATCCCCAAGAAGCCGTGGGCTGTCATCTCCATGTATTTCATCGAAGCACTGCCGCGCTTGGGTGGGCATGACACTATACTCGTCGTGGTGGACAAGTTCTCCAAGTATGCTCACTTCGTGCCACTCTCCCACCCGTTTACTGCCTTGCAAGTCGCCAAGCTCTTCATGCGGGAGATATTTCGGCTTCATGGGTTGTCGTTGGCTATCATCTCAGATCGGGACAAAATCTTCACACTACTAGGAAAAGGCCTGCTAGGGGCGCACCTGTTTTGCCTACTAATGGCGCACTACAGGTGAGCCACTAGCACCACGCCATTAGTATACCAGATACTAATGGCGCACCAGGCAGTGCGCCATTAGTATAGGCGCACCACATAGAAGTGCGCCATTAGTGACAATTTTTTTCAAAAAAAAATTCACAAATTTTTTTTTCTTTCAAAATTGTTTTTCCAAATTATTTTCTTCCTTTTTTTCTTAATCTCAGGTCACTATGGTTTAATCTCGGGTCAATATGCTTAATCTGAAGTCAAATCGCACTAAGTGGTCAAACTTTCTGGAAGGTCACCCATCCTCACACTACTTCAGCCCGAGCACGCTTAACTTCGCAGTTCTATCCAACCCCAGCACCACCTCACTTAACAGGCACTTGTTGATATATCTATCATATCAATCCTATTAAACCTTGTTGATGTCTAGGACTTTGTTCATATTCATGAGTATGATGAAATTTTCAAAAATATTTCAAACTTCCCTGTCATATTACGTATCATTTTTTGAAAAAAACTTCCAACAAAAAAATTCGGATGTAACTTTTCGAGTAGATAATTTTTCATATAAAAAACTTTTTAATCCGAGTTCGTATGCAAAAGTTATGCCCATTTTACAAATTCCAGAGAGATTTTGCAAATAAAGTCGAAATTCATATTTGTAAATTTTCCCAACAACTAGACCACATATCACATGGGAAACTTATTTTCTTTTATTTTTTTGACATTTCCATCATTTTCTTTTATTTTTTTTAAACTGAAAAGGCGGTCCACCGGGGGGGGTGTGCATTCGGTGGAAGTGATGGCCAAGTTACTAATGGCGCACCGTGGGAGTGGTGCGCCATTACTAGTTCAACTAGTAATGGCGCACCACCCCCACGGTGCGCCATTAGTAGTTTTTCAAAAAAAAATTGAAACAAAATTTGTAACAAAATTACTAATGGCGCACCGTGGGAGTGGTGCGCCATTACTAGTATGGCGCACCACTCCCACGGTGCGCCATTAGTAGTTATAAAAAACAATTTGAAAAAAAATTGAAACAAATTTATTAATGGCGCACTGTCCCCTGGTGCGCCATTAGTAATTTTGAAAAAAAAATATAAACCGTGGATGTGGTGCGCCATTAGTATTTGGACACTAATGGCGCACACTAATGGCGCACCAACACATGGTGCGCCATTAGTATATAGTAGTGGCGCACCACATGTGTGGTGCGCCATTAGTGTCCATATTATCTATAGCCCTTTTCCTAGTAGTGTCACGAGCAATATCTGGCAAGAACTGTTTCGTCTCTGCAAAACTGGTATCAGGCTCAGCTCCTCGTACCATCCACAGACGAATAGCAGACCAAGCGGGTTAATCAATGCCTAGAAAGTTATCTCTGATGCGCGGTCCACTCCTGCCCCGGCAACTGGTCCAAATGGCTAGCACCAGCGGAATACTGATACAACACTTCGTTCCATTCGGCGCTCGGACGGACGCCAGTCGAGGTCATTTATGAGCACCTTCCCAGGGAGTTTGGTATCGCGCAAGTGGATGAATGCTCCATGCTAGACTTGGCAGCGTGGTTGCAAGAGCGAGAGATCATGGTGTAGCACTTATGGCAGTAGCTCAAAAGGGCTCGGGACCGAATGAAGGCTCAAGCTGACAAAAAATGCACTGACCAAGAGTTCCAGGTGGGTGATGCAGTGCTGTTGAAACTTCAACCTTTCATCTAATCATCGGTGGCCCAACGACCACACTAGAAGTTGGCATTTCGGTATTTTGGGCCCTACCGAGTCCTAGCACGGGTGGGAGCGGTTGCATTCAAGCTGTAGCTGCCGCCTTCCAGCAAGATCCATAACGTGGTGCACGTGTCTCAACTGAAGAAGGCGGAAGGCACCATGGTTCCGGTAAGCGATACATTGCCTCCTGACAATGCTATTCTGCAGGCGTAGCATGACCCAGAGTCGGTCTTGGAAGAGAGGCTGGTTTGCGTTGGAGGCAGATCTGAAAGCTGAATAAAACTGTTGCTTATTGATGATTTGGTGCGGCATACAAGAGTATATAAGAGGGGACAAACTGACTTGGGGTAGGGGTACAAAACTGACTTGGACTAGAAGTCGTATACCATAATGACTACTCTAACATCCCCCCGCAGTATCAACGGCAGGCTCGACGACGTTGAGACTGAAACAGATATCTTGAAACGGCTTAGTAGGCAGTGCCTTGGTGAAAATGTCAGCAAACTGAGCCGTAGAGGGAACATGAAGCACCCGAACCTGACCAAGAGCAACCTTTTCACGAACAAAATGAATATCAATCTCAATATGCTTTGTGCGTCGGTGTTGAACTGGATTGCTGGTCATGTAGACTGCTGATATGTTGTCACAGTAGACAATAGTGGCCTGCTCAATAGGCCTGTGTAGCTCGGAGAGTAACTGTCGAATCCAGATTGTATCTGCAACGGCATGTGCCACAGCGCGATACTCAACCTCGGCCGACGAACGTGAGACTGTAACCTGTCTTTTCGAAGACCAAGAAATCAAATTGTTACCAAGAAAAACACAAAAACCGGAAGTGGACCTTCGAGTGTCAGGACAACCAGCCCAGTTTGCATCAGAGTATGCGGTAAGCGAGTTTGGAGAAGAATTATTGAGGTGGAGACCATGATTGAGAGTTCCTTTTAAATACCGAAGAATGCATTTAACATGATTATAGTGAGGAACCCGGGGATCATGCATATAGAGACATGCTTGTTGAACAGCAAAAGAGATTTCAGGACGAGTAATGGTGAGATATTGGAGAGCACCTGTTAGGCTACGATAGAGAGTAGGATCGGAAAAGGGTTCACCGGTAGCCGAAAGTTTAAAACTAGTATCGACAGGAGTGCGAGATGATTGACAGTCAAGCATACCAGCACGATTAAGAAGATCAAGAATATACTGGCGTTGGGAAATAAAAAGGGAATAATAGGGAGTAGTGTTGGGTTTAGTTTTAGAAGGTCGAATATTTAGAAGGAAGGTGGCCATGTGTAGGGCTTCAGCCCAAAACTTGGGAGGCATAGATGATTGAATGAGGAGAGTGCGAACTATATCATTGAGGGTGCGAAGAGAGCGTTCTGCTTTACCATTTTGAGGGGATGTGTAGGGACATGAGAACCTAAGCAGGATGCATGTTGTAAGAAGAAAGTACGATTTTTAATGTTATCAAACTCGCGACCATTGTCACATTGGATAAAGCGAATTGGGAGGAAGAAGTGAACAGACACATAGCGTTGAAAATTAAGGAAAAGAGAATGGACCTCGGATTTGTTGCGTAGAGGAAAAGTCCAGACAAAGTGGGTGAAATCATCTAGGATAACAAGGTAGTATTTAAAACCCGAAACACTTGCAATGGGAGAGGTCCATAAATCACAATGTATTAATTCAAAGGGATAAGTGCTACAAGAACTAGAGGAACTAAAGGGAAGACGCACATGTTTGCCTAATTGACAAGACTCGCAAAACACAGAATTATGAGAGTCCCTATTACATGGTATGGTAAATTCACTAAGCATAGAAGCTAAGATGGCGGGGTTGGGATGGCCCAAGCGACGATGCCAGAGTCGACGGAGGCCAGCATGGATGTTGGAGGGGTGGCGGCAGGAACTCCATTAAGAGAATAAAGATCACCGGAGCTATTGAAGCGAGCGATCTCGGCCTTGGTCAGGTAATCTTTCACAGATAAACCAAAAGGGTCAAATTCAGCCGAAACTAGATTGTCGCAAGTAAATTGGCGAACAGAGATAAGATTTTTAATGAGGGCGGGTGCAACTAGAACATCGCGAAGTAAAAGAGCTTTGGTGGAAGAGGGAAGTTGAGCCTGACCAACACAATATTAGGAATAGATGATCCATCTCCAAGGATAATGGAAGGGAAAGGAGATTTAGTGCAAGAAGATAACCAATTACTAGATGCAGACATATGACTAGAGGCCCCTGAATCAAAGATCCAATCCGTACCTGAGTTTCCTTGTGCAGCAAAGTTATTCATGGCCTGGAGAAAGGCAGCTTGATCCCAGCTCGGCGTCGCAGGTGAGGGTGGCGTCGGAAGCAGTGCCGGCGGATACGATGGTGAAGGCAGTAGGGTCGGCTGGGGAGTGTAGTAGGCATTGGCCGGCTGTGGTGGGGGTGGCGTCGGGAGCAGGGCCGGCTGAGGTGTGCCGCCGTCGGTGGTGTAATGACCATAAGGAGCATACGTCGGGGCGGCGTGATAGGCATTGGCCGGTTGTCGGGGGTTGAGAACCCCGGGAGCACCAGTAGGCGGCCGAAGGCCGGGTTGCCAGGCACCTGAGTATGCCGACGGAGCACCGAGGGTGGACGGAGCGGACCAGGGCATGGGCCATGCTTGAACAAGCCCCGTCCAAGGATCATGAGGAGGCCGCCATGCACCCGCAGATGGAGCACTGGTGGGTGGTGCAGGACTCGGTGCTGGTGATGTTGTAGGCGGAACCGAACGAGTCGACGGCGGCCTGTAGATAGGGTTTTTGCCGCGGTAGTTCGGACTAGGACGCCAGCCTGGGGGTGGTTGAACAGATGACGATGCGGACGGCCCGGCGGCAGGAGCCGGCCTGGAAGGCGGCGCTGGTGTAGACGACAGATGAGGACGAGCCGCAGCATGAAAGACCTTGGGGCGAGAGTCCTTGCGAGCTTGTGTTTCCGCCGCGAGTTGTAGCAAGGAACGAAGTTCAGCGAAGGTAGGAGGGGGCTGTATCATCGGTATGAACGAGGCTTGCTTGTCAAAGTCTTCGCTGAGGCCGACGACGACGATATTGATTAGCTGTGAGTCGCTAACTGTATCGCCGAGTTCGCGGAGCTCATCACCAATGGTCTTAACGCGCTGGCAGAACAGGTTCACCGGGGCGTCTCCTTGCACCATATTGCGAAGCTCGGTGTGGAGAGCGTTTTTCCGAGCGTCGGTGTTGCTTTGGAAGAGCTGACGGAGGGAGTGCCAGATGTTGGCAGCGGTGGCGCCGTCGTGATCGAGCATGTTGAAGATCTCGGTGGTGATGCGGGTGTAGAACCACTGGACGATCGCGAGATCGTCTTTCAACCATTGCGGATCGTCGGGGCGGGGAAGACAGTTGGCGGCGACATGCGAGCGCAAGTTGCAGCGGCCGAGGTGGAGATCGAAGAGATGTCTCCAATGGTAGTAGTTGTGGGCGGCGAGATCAAGAACTATGGGGTTGTAGGGGCTGACGTCGGAGATTGTGTCAGCAAGAGATATTGGTGCGGCGAGGATGGGTGCAGGGTAGTTTTGTGGAGCTATGGTGAGGGCTGAGAGAGAAGCGGCCGCGGCGTTGGCAGCCTTGGCGATGAGTGCGGCCCGGCGCTCGAAGTAGCCGGGCGGCGGCGGCGGCGGTGGCGTTGGCGGAGCCATACCCTAAACCCTGGGACCGGTATCTGATACCATGAAAGCTGAATAAAACTATTGCTTAATGATGATTTGGTGCGTCATACAAGAGTATATAAGAGGGTACAAACCGACTTGGGGTAGGGATACAAAACTGACTTGGACTAGAAGTCGTATACCATAATGACTACTCTAACAAGATCAAAACTGTGTCTCCGTGTCAATTGGAGCAACCTGCCCGATAAGCTCTCAACTTGGGAAGATCCAGAAAACCTCCAACTACATTTCCCGCGATCTCCGCCTTGGGGACAAGGCGGCACTCAAGAGAGGGGGCTGTCATGGCTGCTAGCATGACCCCACTGGTCAGGGACACGGCAACGTCGACGGGCCCAGACGACACGGGGCGGAAGACTGGCGGGCCTGAGCTGGGCTGACCAGTGGACCAAACATGAGGCCCTAGTGAGTGTGTGGGTGGGTGGTGTGGCCTGGGTATTAAGGAGAGTAGGCGAGCCGATGAGAAGGCACTGAGAATTATTGTAAACGAATCTGAAGAGAGGAAACAAAGCTGCTCTTTCCTCCTCTGCCGATCACCTTTCCCCGTCCTCTCCCTCTCTCCTCCTAACCCTAGATCGAGGTCCATAACACGGCCGTGGAGGATCTGCCAGTGGCATGTGAGGGTTGATCTCTGGTGTGGGTCGGCCTCCCCGCTAGTTGTGGACTGTGGCGTCAAGATGGTGACCTTACAATAGTGCGGTGGTCAGCCGACAGCGCTATGGTCCATGACTTCATGGTGGTGATTTCGATCTTATCAGCCGGACGGTGGGAGCAGAAAACATGCTGCACCTACTTCCTATGGCTTCATGATGACAGTGATCACGGAAAGGTGTTCAAGAATGTTCATCTCTTCTGATCCGGTGATTGACTTCGGCGGTGAGGTGCAAATTATGGACGACGACTTGACGCAGAGGAATGGTTGTGCGGTGGCGGTGAGCGTATCACATATAGCTGTCGGGATCGTGGAAAAGTGGTGGCGACACCACATCATTGAGTTTGATGATGGTGCTACTAGAGCACCTGCTCTTGAGCTCCGGGGTGAAAGACTAGGTTAGACCCGAGTGGTTATACCTGGCATTGGCAATGTTTCTTATATCGTTACCTTGTTGAAGGTATTGCTCGGATATGCTCGGACTGATTTTTCAGGGTGAAAACCTAGATTGACCTTGTGGTGGAATCCAGCGACGATGGTGATTAAGTGTTGCTCCCTTTCCGAAGGCATTGCTGTTGAAGAACCTCGTCGTGAACGTGGTGTCATGAGATGAGTGGTGCGGAGGTCGCCATTCGAGATCATTTACGGGCACCTTCCATTAGTGGTGTTGTCCTGGTTAATAGCTGGGTGTTGGCATCGGCATGCTCATTGTAAAACACTGTGTCTTTTCGTCATCGTTGTGTTGGTTGTTCCCCTAGTCTGTTGCTCATCTAGGGTTGCGAGGAGGGATGCCTTAAAAACTTAATTAAGTTTGTGTCTGTGTTGTGTTGGTGGTGGTTGCGTTTTGGTTGTAAAAACTACTTGGTTTCATTAATGAAACTGATAACAAAAAAGTAAGCATAAACCTTTCGGTGGAATGTCCAAAAAAGTCCAGGCCAACTTTTTTGAGAGAACATTTTGCGATAAGAAAATTTAGAGGCTACAATCAGAATAGAAATGTTCTTATCTGATTCACATGTCATCCATTTGTTCTCTTGTGTTTAAGCGAGTAATTGCACCAATTTCGAACATACAATAGGTCGTCAATGTAGCTCATATGAAGTGTGCAATAAGTAATGATCCGTGGTATGGGAGAGTATGAATCTTCATGTTCACATTGACTACACAAACCAAACTTTATTATCAGATCCACATTGACAAGATATGATCCCAAACACGCAACCAAACATATAACATAGCTATAACAAACAAATGGACATGGATTTTTAGATTAATAGAATATCCCAGGCAAAAAATCAACAGATTACTTGAAAAGGAAAACATTGACATGCTTGTATAGTTCCTTTCATAGCTACCCATATATGAGTAGCTACAGCCCACCTAGTGTTTGAACATATTATTGGATGGTGGCACCAGATGTAGTGTCCTGCAAAAAAATGGTATAATCAACATCGCTACATACCAAGAAACCAGTCATTAAGGTACTGATGGAAATTAGTCAGCAAAATGTAACAATCATATATAATGCCAGATCACTAAAACTAGCTTTGAAATTTATAGGCTTATTTGTTACATAACCTTAACTACGTCCAATTGTCAATACCATGACGTTTAAATTTCTTTCAGCTGGACAAGATATACATGCTAGAAACAAGAAGAAAAATATATACATATTAAGTAGTTGAATTTATGTACTTACAGAAGGTTTGACGTAGAATGCATGGATATTAAGTTCTTTAATAGTTTGAAACGTAGGGGGGTTGGCTAGCGCTTTATACTTGATGATCCCACGTGCCATAGCAAACTCTCCAGTCCCACCCATAATGGCCATCTGGCCTTGGCCTGTTTGAAAATTGATCCCCATCGCTTCGAATGATGATCCATTGTACCTGATATAGTTTTGTAGGGCAATATCATATATCAGATGAAACTGGAAAATCTTTAGTATCTGATACCTTTGTAACTAAGCATATATGTATAACAGGGAAAACTAAAAACTTATACTAGTCCAAAAGTATATAAAAATGACCTAGAGTTCTTCTCGAACACCATGTGAAGTAGTTGAACCAGCCTGGACCGGCTACGTCAGCCTGCACTTGCATGCCTTTGGTACGGGCAACAATGGTGGCAGTAGCGGGGTTTGGTCCATCAATGACAGTCCAGTCGGTAAAGGCAGTTAGACCAAACTCTGACGGTTTGCTGGAGGTAACAATTGCTACTTGGTTGATGCCTGGTCCGGCGGCAATCTGGTGCAAGTACAAGTGCATGTTAACCTCAGACTCACACTGAAGAACATAGGATAGGGAGGCAGATGCCATGGATAGAGTGGAATGCAAGATTAGGATCATGGATAGGACTACAAGGCCAGGGCTGGCCATGGCTAGCTAGGCTTTTAGCTGGCAGAAGAAGATGCTAGCTAGGTGGTGTGTACGTCAACTGACTCTTTCCTTTGTTCTGTGTGGTAGCTTTGTGAGAGACACTTGAGTCTAGGGTACTATTTGTAGTGCTCCAGGACTAGCTAGCATATTCGTTCCATATCATCTTTTTTCATTTCTCTTTGGGATGATCCACTCCATATCCTTTTTATTTTATTTTCTTTAGCTGACATTTCCATTTAGGGTAGACAACTACACATGTGTGGCTGAACAATTCCTTGTACACGTATCAACCCTCCAAGATCACAAAGGTCAAGTGCCTTTTGAGAAATAGAATACCGATTTTTTCCTTGACATACAATATGTACAAGGTATTACTTTGCTCACATGGTAATGTAGCATTGACAGACACTAAAATGCATTAGACGCCCATTCTTATCTTTACATCTAATTATATCCCCGGAAGAGCTGCAGTCTAGGTTTTCCACGTGGACAACAACGAGCAAACTCTCATTACTCCCGCAATACAAAGTTCTATTCATGCTGCGTGTAAGCTAGATGCATAATTGATCAAATGACATTTAATTATCTGGCCTGGTTTACCGCTTCGATTGGAGAAACAAACGACGTGCTTGCGACTCCAGACCCCCCTGAGAAACCCTGGTAAAAGGCTTTCCTTCGACCTATTCTTTCCGCCAGCGCCGCTGGTTTTTGTGAGGCGGCCTTGATAACAAAGATAGGGGGGTGGACGTAGGAATTTGCAGCTGCATAACGGGATATGGCCGTGGCGATAGAGTGTTTTTGCGGCACCGACAACGACCCACAATGGCTGGTCCATAGGATCCGGCAGCAACAAGCGTCCTCTCCAATGGTGTTACATCCATTTATTTTCGCCGCTCAACACCTTGTGTAAGTGGGCATGTCCGGACACATGGAAATGTACAGCCATGGCTATGCACATGAGCGGATGTCATTGCATGGTGATCTAGCTGGCGTAAGTGGATTTTCCATGGTAAGTGGGAGTGGCAACACATGGTGACTTCAGTTTGGTGGTGCTCTTCAAATACAGGATCTCGAGTTCCAAAGTGGAAAATCTAGCTCAGGCCTTCATTGACTGTACACTGCAATGGAGATGTTTCACATTGTTCCCTTGTTGGAGACAGTGTCTTGAGATTGCTCGGAAGTCCTATGCAGGGTGAAAACTCATGATCTAGTCTCTATTAGATTTGTGACAACAGTGATCATTCCTTTCCTAGAGGTGTCGTTGTTGGAGAACCTTTCTCATAGTTCGGATTGTTCCATTGGCGCCGGTGCGTCAGGGTGGACGGGACGAGCGGGCTTCTGGCCCGGACCGCGGCCCGTTATGGACCGGACCGTACGGTCCTGGCTCGCTAGATAATGTGGCCGGTCCGGTCCGTGAAAACGAGACCGAAATTCGGTCGGTCCGGTCCGGTTAAAGCTCGGTCCGGCTCGGAGGACCGAAGGCCCAGCCAAATTAAAGCTAATCAGAAGAGCCCAAACACATATATCGTGCGTGCGTGACCTAGCGAACTGCCACTGCCGCCTCTTCCTCGCACGCGCCGCCCCTCTTCCTCCCCTGCGCCGCCATCTTCCTCGCCTTCCTCTCCTCGGCACAACCTCGCGCCGCCGCGCCTCTACCTCTCGTCGTCGACCACCTCCTGGTGCTGCCGTCGTCAACCACCTCGCCGTAGACCACGAAGCCGTAGTACTGGAGGGAAGGAGGAGAAGAGGAGGGAGCGCAGCGCGAGCAGCTGCCCGCCGTCGAGTTGAGGGTTGGCCGCCGCCGTCTCCACCTGTCCGTCGTCAACCACCTCCTCGCCGTCTTGGTGCTGTCGATCAGAGATGACCACGAAGCTGGAGGAGGGGGAGGATGTGCCTGCACCTGCACGCCGTCTCCCCTGCACCTGTTCGATCTCCTCTGTCCTCTCCTCTGTTTTATCCTATCTCTGACCGAGGTATTCAGTGCCAAAATTTTCAACAATTAGTACTGAGTTCACACTGATCTATTGAGTGTTGAATACACCATTGTTAGCAGTTGGTACTGAATTCCAAAATTTTCTTTTATCATCTTTCATCCATTCTTCAGCTTGTCATTGTAAACCTATTGCAAAACTTGCTTACTTACTGTCGATTCCATCCTCTTTCGAAACAAAGATTCTAAATGTTCAAAATTTGTCTCATATATGTTGTATTCTTGGTCCATTTGCTTTACAGAATATAAAGGGACGACTAAACAGTGGCTAAACAGAGCCAAGAACCTCCCAGCGCACTCCCAGGATACATATATAGCCGGTCCAGTCGGTCCTCTCGGTCTTGACCGAGATTTGCTGCAGCCGGTCCGGTCCTGAAAATATGGACCGCCAGCCACTTCGGTCCGGTCTGGACCGGACCGGCCGCGGCCGGTCCAAAGCATGGCTCGGTCAGGGACCGGACCGGACCGGACCGCGTCCACCCTGACTGGTGCGTGCCTTTGATCGCTTCAACATGAATTTTCTAGGTCCTATCTTTTCTTAATAATTTGGCTGTGTGCAGCCTCGATGTCTTCATTAGCATACTGCTTCCTGTAGAGGCTGGGGGGGGGGGGGGAGGGGCAAATTTGCTACCACCTTGATTAGCATATTTTAGCGGTTTGTTCCTTGCAAAAGAAGGACAATCAATTATGCAGGCTAGTTTAAGACCATTCACAAATTATTATCAAATGGTTCTATTAATCTCAACTCCATTCATGAATCATGCATGACGTCAACCATGTCAAATTATAGAAGGTGTGGCTTAGAAACAAATCTAATGCGTCCCATAGGCCTGCAAAAGGTACACCACTATATAGAAGGAAGTTAGTGACAACCACCGAAATATAATACTTTGAACAAGTTTATCAATGCTACGTGGATGTTGTCTAATAAGTAGTGACCTTCATAAGGAATTGCGTCGATACAAGGATAACATCTTAATTGGCTAAGATTCAAAGATATTTACGATCTTGAAGTCAGGTGTGCTATTAGTGTGATGTGTATAGTATACAATCCAATTGTATGTATATGTATGTCCGTATGTGTGCTCATCAACGGTTCACCTTGTTTTGAAGCAACCCAGTCATCAGTATGATCGAGTGTTCCGACATATCCAGTATACACGTGTTTATAAATGTTTTGCTGTGATTTTCTGCCAACGAATTATTGCATTCACGAGTGCTCTTATTGCTTGTGTGTAACCCATGCGGTGTGTTTGCTGATGTAACTTCATCAAATATGCATCTATAATTGAAAGGAGAACATATCCTTCAATTATGGATCAGTCGATTTTCATAGCCTACTGTTATCTTATTCGCCTGCACTTCTCCACTTCTTTGACCCACCTCCAACCGCCTGCCACGCTGTCCGCGGTTGGTGGTGCTTCCGCATGTGCCTAGGTGCCCTGCCCTGCTCTACCTCTACCATCCCTTCACGCCCCGGTCATCCCTATAAACCTCCCCATCGTCCCTGGTGCCAGCGACCCTACCCCGACACGGAACTGTCTAGCCATTTTCCTCTCCTCTGTTCATGACCGTGCAGCCAGTCACGACAGCCTGCGATATGTTGCTATCTCTACAAATCAAGATGACGTGAGGGAAAGAATCAGGACTGAGTAATAGAAATTTCCATGATTAAACATTTATTTGCCAAAACTATTCATATATATCTATGGATTTTTTGCTGTCATAGAAACAAGAAAAAGTAACAAGAAAAGAAGACAATGTCCCTTCGCAGGATTGCATGGAGGTAACACAGATCCATGTCTTGTAAACGTGGGAAAGAAAGGAACACAAGATCGGAGCCAAACACCTCACAAAACTTACACTATATATGTCATAAGAGCATCTACAACCACAACTCGCAAATGTGACCCTACACGTCCGTGGATGCGTCCGTGGACAGAGACCAGTCACCCATTATTTCTCCACGTCCGCAATTGTCCCTTTAAAATCTGGTCCCTCAAATCCATGCTACCCATGCAATGTGATCAACATTTTACATATAAACAACTTGACATAGCCCATGCGGGCGGCTGCCGATCCGCTTTTCCAGGCAGCACTTTCTTGCGCGTCCTCCCCTCGCAGCTGCCGGGAGTCGTCGCCGGGCTTGCCCGCGCGGCCGATGGTGGCTGCGAGGCTTCGTTCCCATGGCTGTTGGACAGCGTGTAGGTGATGTACCGGCGATGTCTTGATGCATTGAAGGCGGATTTGGTGCAGCAGCCGCGGTGGCGTGCCTCCCCTGTATAGCAGGGGCCGATGCGGCGGAGGAATTAACCAGCATTGCCATGTCCCCAATCTGGAGAGCCCGCCCACCAAGCCATGGCCGATGCTCCCATGGGATTAGGACTGTGGCCATGCTACAGCCAGCACAAGCAGCGACCATCGCCCACTTCACCGGCGAGGATGCAGCGGTCGCGATGCAGCAGATGTCGTGGCTATCACACGCGTCCTGCTATGCGGTGTCGGTAGTGGATGGATGTCTGGTGATGCCCCATTGGATGCGACATTGCTGGATGGTTGTCGCTGGAGAGGCTTGGACCTTCATGCGAGGTTCACGGTCTGCATCGTTAATGATGATGCATGATGACATCCATGTCCTCCAGCAGCTCGGTGTTATCTGCTGCCACATGCGAGGTCGACTTTGCTCTTTGCCGACTGATCTTTTGCGTGTGTGCGTTAGTGTTGGCTGTGGGCATATTAGTTATGCGGAGGCTAGGTGTATGCTCATTATGATTTTATCCCACGATGCTACACTGAAAAGTGACCTTTGTCGAAAGAGCAAACATATATATTGGATATGGCATTCTCGTACAAACGGACACAAAATGTCCATCATCACCTAGATATGATAAGCCTAAACAATAGATAAACCTCTACACAATAGGCGTTGGTGGCCGGAGGGGATTCATAGTCGTCTTCGCTCATCGTGCCGCTATCATAGGACAATGAGGAGGAGATGGTCCCGACCAGACGCTGGGCAGTGCGGGCCTGCTCCTTGGCAGTTGGGCGACTTTCGCCCGGGCGGCCGCCACCTCCTTTGCGAGGCGCCTGAAATCCTCGGTGTTGAGTGGGAGCACCTTTGCGTTATTGCGGCAGCGAGCATCAATCTCCATCGAGGTTAGTGACTAGAGGATGACATCATGGAGGAGCTCATCCTCCGAGTCAGTTAGAATGGGCACGCAGAACCCACAGCCATCACGGGAGGAACCGGCTGTCTCGCGGTCCTGCTGCCTAGCATGGCCGGCTCGCACCTGATTCGTACATCCTACTTGCAAGCTCAGTGGTATGGGAACGAGCACCCAACTCCGGCCGAGATGAGCAGGGTCCAATAAAGGTGACACATACCAAAGTGGTAGGGGAGGGTGGTGGAGGCTGGTGTATCTAGACCGTCGCGTCCGAAGGGGATTCATCGTCGTCTTCGCTCGTCGTGCCGCTGTCTTAGGACAACGACGAGAGATGATGTCGACCAGACGCTGGGCGGTACTGGCCTGCTCCTTGGCGAGTTGGGCGGCTTTCGACAGGGCAGCCGCCCCCTGCTTTGCGAGGCGCCTGAAATCCTCGTTGTCGAGCCGGAGCACCTTTGCATTTTTGCGGCAGCGGAGACGAGCATCCATCTCCACTGAGGTCAGTGGCCGGAGGATGACATCGTGGAGGAGCTTTTCCTCCGAGTTAGCTAGTGTGGACCTGCAGAACCAACAGTTGCCACGGGAGGCTATCTCGTGCACCTGCTGCCTAGCACGGCCGGCTTGCGCCTTTGATTAGTACGTCCTCCTTGCAGGCCCGGCGGTGCGGGAACGAGCACCCAGCTCCGGCCGAGAGGAACAGGGCCCAATGACGATGACACAGACCAAAGTGGTAGGGGAGGGTCGCCAAGGGCGACGGATCTAGACCGTCGTAGACCACGACGGGCCGATGTGGTCGGCTGCTTTTGCCTCGTCAGGCAATGGGGGAGAACGCAAAGCTCGAACTCAGCCCTTGTCCATCCGCGATTGGCGGTGGGCGGCGCAAAGGGCAAGGCCCTCATCATCCAAATCTGACTATAGTAAGGCATATGAGTCGATGGGATCCGCCTCGTTGCCGGATCGGCCGCTGAAATCGCTGCCAGTACCAACCATGGTAACTTGTGAATGGGAAGTGACGGGACAGACAGGAGTGGAGTGGAAGGGGAGCGTAGAGGCCAACACTGAGCATGGTTTGGGCCAGTCTGCACCGATCTGGCATGGCGGCCATGTCCGGGTGGGTAGGTCTATCCCATATCTGCACCAGATATGGGATGGGTTTGGTGGGTGTCGGTGTGCCCAAACAATTGGCTAACTATGCGGGTCCGGTTGGGTGGCATTTGCGATCTAATTAGTGACCGGGCTGTCCGTCCGGACATTTCATGGAATGTGTGTGCTCCGTTTGTGTATGCTCTAAATCCGGGCATGGGAAATCTCGCCCGACAGGCCGGTGTCTAGGATGGGCATGTGCCTCTCAGCTCGAAAGCCCCCAAAAGTCCAGGAGACCATATTTTTGTGATTTATATGGAAAATAGGTATGATATTATTAATCACAAAATAATTTATTTATTATTTTTAAATGAAAATATAACAATTTTTGTGCCCAAGCATGCTGGGATCAGACCTGGGCTTGGCATTTTTAGGGTTCTGGTAGGCTCGGACATTTCTTCCGAGAAAACTTGCAATCTATTTCATTAACTGTCATGGTAGTAAAAACACCGAAAATAAAAAAATACAGCTGCGTCCATCAATCACCTAGCGACAACTACAAGCACTAGAGCGAGCCAAAGACTCACCGTCATTATCGTCCCTCCTTCACCAGAGCTAGGCAAAACTTGTTGTATTAGTCAGTCAGAAAGTCATTGTGCTAAGTTCCCAGAGGACTAGCACATGAGAACAAAAACCGCCACCAATGAAGAGAAGTGATAGTATAGGCCCGGCCGTTTTACTCTATTTATTTATTTATTCGGGGACTAAGCCGTTTTAAGTACTTGGTCAGCAATCACTAACTGCCACCAATTCAGAGTGAATTGTGTCGCTAATCACATTAGACTAGCCACAATGAAGAGTAACATACACTAATAACATACACATATCCCTAGACTATATTACTACCTTCATAGTGGGTAATAACATAAGTGTGTTGTCATGCAAAGCTTCATGTATTAGGTTATAGACTCATATTGCATTGGGACATGTTATGTTACAGTAACTAGCTAAGTTACTCAAAGGGGAGGACTAGAATGAGATCAGCATGTTAGGTGAGATCGTGCGATCCACTTACTTGAGCCATTGGATTAGGATCCCACGGCACAGATCGAGAAAGGTGGGTTGCGCTAGACATTTTGCATGAACCTCCTCGGCATATGAAAATATTGCAAGCCGAGCTACAGCTCAGATCCCACCTCAAACCTAATCCCCTCTCTGTCCTGGACCAGCGCGCGCCGCCGGAGCGCACCACCACAAGACCATGAGCGTCCTTACCCCGTTGTGTTTTGCTGACAGCGCTGAATCCAGGCACGCCACGTCCGTCTTCAGCCACTAGCAGGACGGTCGTCACCACCGACGCCTTCATCGGCTGCAGTTGCAGAGCCGCCCGGTCCAACCCATCACTCTTTTTTTCCATTGGTTTTTATGTTGCTTAATTAATGTGCGTACCGCACATACCACCGCCACGACACGAGCCTGATCTGGCTCGTGCCTTGTCGGGTGTGCTTCCATGCATCTTCCAACCCATCACTCGACGACGACGGACGGAGGGCGCCAATCCAGGGTATACCTTGACCGCAGCAGTTGGGAAGCGCGGGATGGAGTAGACGAGGGCAGGCTGCGTCCACGCCCATTGCTGTCATGCTCATAGCGGCAGTGGCAGATGCATGTGCTGGCCGTCGCGGGCGCTCTGCTGGCTTGATTGCCCATCAGCGCCTTCCTGTGTCTGCATCTTTCTTATGCAGGGATAACTCGTGTTGATCAGTGTCATGCTCTTTTTGAACTTATTTCCTTCTTTGTTCAGTCAATTTGTCTGATATATTCAGTTTTAGATCATTTCTTGGAGTTGAGTTCTTCATGAATTAAAATCTGTGCAGTAATCATCATCTTAATCAATCCATGGATTTGTGCATTTGAACTGCTGATTGTGAACTCTATCATTTGCACAAAGTAATTATTTTGTTTAATTTTTTGCAAGAATATACGAAGACGATGGCGGCGGTACACCTCTGCCCACCTGTTTCTCCAAGGATCATCGTCGTCTCGCTCCTTAAAACAAATGTGATGGATAGCAAAATCAATGTTTACTCCAACTCCCGTGCCTCAATGACCCGTAGTTGGTCAATGAAAAATGTACCATAAAATTCCTGAATCTGTACTTGAATTGTTTTCAGTTGGTGGAATAGGCCGTCCTTCTATTCTCTCCAGACCTGTTGTAGCTTGATGGCTTCTGGAGTCTATGCATGGAGGATGGAGCTATATGGATATATACTGCTTTTGAGCAGGTGTTATTCTGACCTGCTGGATCGATGTGATTAAAGGAGCAGCCCACTGAGAAGAGCCAATCTTCTGCTGATGGCACAACAATCTCCGGCACTGTAGTTTCGAGTCTGTTGTCGTATGATATTTTGCTGAATATTTGTATCGAGTTGTATGGCTATACTTGCTAGTGTGGTGGATGCTCTATGAAAAAGGAATGCACGAGACTTTTTATCATGTCAGCTGAAGAGGGGCGCCTATGGAATGTCTTTCCTTCTTCCTTGTTATTAATCACTTTTCTAGTTTGCCGTCGATCGCTTGATCGTTTCTTTCTCTCGTAATTCAAATTTATGGTATACTTGTACACTCTTGTTCTTTATAAATGAAAATGCAGTGATGATTGTATTTCATCAAAAGAATATCCATTTGTATGTCCAAGCTGTCTGAGATCATGCCTTTAATTACATGTGAACATCGACCACTTCATGTTGTAACGTCATGTAAGTGTTGTCCACTCAAAAATATATGTGATGAATCTAAAATGCCAATTATTTCTTACAGCCCACTGTTAGCACTACAAGTTGTACCAACACACTGAAAACATCAAGTTAGCAGTAACTGGAGTAGTTATATTTACAACACACATGCCAGAGATGCAATGGCGAACATACTTAGCCCATTGAATCAGTACATTCTAACTAACTAAGAATGTAACCAGAGGAACCACTAGTAGAAAACAGGGTTTTGGTCACAGGGCAATATTCCCATTAGTCCCGGTTCAGTCACGAACCGGGACTAATGTCAGCATTGGTCCCGGTTCGTGAGGCCAGGGGCCTGCCGGGCCTCGTGGGGGCATTGGTCCCGGTTCGTCTGGCCCCTTTGGTCCCGGTTGGTGGGACGAACCGGGACCAATGGGCCTCGCTCCTGGCCCACCACCATTGGTCCCGGTTGGTGGCTTGAACCGGGACCATAGGCTGCCTCCTTTAGTCCCGGTTCATGCCACGAACCGGGACCAATGAGGTGCCTATATATACCCCTCGCCCGCGAGCAGAGCCTCGACCCTGGCCCATGACCATTAGTCCCGGTTTGTGCCACAAACCGGGACTAAAGGGTTGGTCAGAGTTTAGTCCCACCTCGCCAACCGAAGGGTGCTCACACCGGTTTATAAGTCCGTCCCTCTCCGCCTTGTTGACCTCCTCTCAAAGTGAAAATAGATGCCCTTATACAGGGAATTTAATCTAAATTCAGAGTAAATTTTTTGAAATTCATAGAAATTTATTATGAATTTAGGTTGAATTTTCTCTATAGGCGCATCTATGCTCATTTTTTTATAGTAAATAAACCTTAATAAAATAAATAAAAATAAATAAACCTTAATAAAATAAAATAAATAAACTATAGTAAATAAAATAAATAAACCTTATTAAAATAAATAAAAATAGCAGCAGTAAAATGAATAAAAATAAAATTAATAAAGTAAAATACATAAGTAATTAGAAACAAAATGGAATAAGATAAATAAGTTTTTTGTTGTAAGTAGAAATAAAACAAAATAAATAAAGCAAAAGAGAAAACAAAAAACAGGGAAAAAATAAAAATTATGCCACCTACTGGGCCACCACGGCCTGAATACGACTAGAAACCCATCCATGGGCCAGGATTCAGGCCCGCGGAAGGCCCAGTAGGCCCACAGGCATAGCAGTGACAGTTAGGCCCGTAAGCCTGCAATAGAGAGGAGCTCAAGAGGGGTGCGGCAGTGGGGCTTATAAACCACTGCGCGCCCCTCTCAACTAGCGAGGTGGGACTAAAGTTTTGGCCGCGACGCGGGCAGCACAGGACCTTTGGTCCCGGTTGGTACCACCAACCGGGACCAATGCACCCCCTTTAGTCTCGGTTCGTGGCACCAACCGGGACCAAAGGCTGCCCTTTAGTCCCGGTTCATGCCACGAACCGGGACCAATGAGGTGCCTATATATACCCCTCGCCCGCGAACAGAGCACTCCACAGTGCTCTGTTTTTTCTGGCCGGCGAGGGGAGAGCTCTGTGGTGCTCTAGCTCACCTCCTATGCACATGAGGTGTTCGATGAAATGCCCGAGCCACACTAGTTAAGCTTTATCCTTTCGAAGCTCTACCTCCAAGCTCCATTTTCCTTGAGATTTGTACGGTTTAGCGGAATGCACGCAGATGAACCGGCAATGGATGTACGGTGATAGACACACCTCCGAGTACATTAAGGGCGTGCATGATTTTCTCGAAGTGGCTGAGGCAAACAAGCAGAATGGTTTTATGTGTTGTCCATGCCCTACATGTGGGAATACGAAGTCTTACTCTGACCGGAAAATCCTTCACACCCACCTGCTTTACAAGGGTTTCATGCCACACTATAATGTTTGGACGAGGCACGGAGAAATAGGGGTTATGATGGAAGACTGCGAAGAAGAAGAGGACGATGATAACTATGTGCCCCCTGAATACGGTGATGCTGCAACCGGGGAAGCTGCTGAAGATCAAGAGGAACCAGACGATGTGCCCAATGATGTTGCAACGGGGGAAGCTGCTGAAGATCAAGAGGAACCAGTGCCGGATGATGATGATCTCCGCCGGGTCATTGTCGATGCAAGGACGCAATGTGAAAGTCAAAAGGAGAAGCTGAAGTTCGATCGCATGTTAGAGGATCACAAAAAAGGGTTGTACCCCAATTGCGAAGATGGCAACACAAAGGTCGGTACCGTACTGGAATTGCTGCAGTGGAAGGCAGAGAATGCTGTGTCTGACAAAGGATTTGAGAAGCTATTGAAAATATTGAAGAAGAAGCTTACAAAGGATAACGAATTGCCCGACAGTACATACGCAGCAAAGAAGGTCGTATGCCCTCTAGGATTGGAGGTGCAGAAGATACATGCATGCCCTAATGACTGCATCCTCTACCGCGGTGCGTACAAGGATCTGAACGCATGCCCGGTATGCGGTGCATTGCGGTATAAGATCAGACGAGATGACCCTGGTGATGTTGACGGCGAGCCCCCCAGGAAGAGGGTTCCTGCGAAGATGATGTGGTATGCTCCTATAATACCACGGTTGAAACGTCTGTTCAGAAACGAAGAGCATGCCAAGTTGATGAGATGGCACAGTGAGGACCGTAAGAAAGACGGGAAGTTGAGAGCACCCGCTGACGGGTCGCAGTGGAGAAAAATCGAGAGAAAGTACTGGGCTGAGTTTGCAGCTGACCCAAGGAACGTATGGTTTGGTTTAAGCGCGGATGGCATTAATCCTTTCGGGGAGCAGAGCAACAATCACAGCACCTGGCCCGTGACTCTATGTATGTATAACCTTCCTCCTTGGATGTGCATCAAGCGGAAGTTCATTATGATGCCAGTTCTCATCCAAGGCCCTAAGCAACCCGGCAACGACATTGATGTGTACCTAAGGCCATTAGTTGAAGAACTTTTATAGCTGTGGAATGGAAACGGTGTACGTACGTGGGATGAGCACAAACAGGAGGAATTTAACCTGCACGGGTTGTTGTTTGTAACCATCAACGATTGGCCCGCTCTCAGTAACCTTTCAGGACAGACAAACAAGGGATACCACGCATGCACGCACTGTTTAGATGACACTGAAAGTATATACCTGGACAAATGCAGGAACAATGTGTACCTGGGCCATCGTCGATTTCTTCCGACCAACCATCAGTATCGAAAGAAAGGCAAGCATTTTAAAGGCGAGGCAGATCAACGGAAGAAGCCCGCCATGCGTACCGGTGATCACGTACTTGCTATGGTCAATGATTTACACGTAATCTTTGAAAAGGGTCCCGGCGGACTAGCTGTTCCGAATGACGCTGAGGGACACACACCCATGTGGAAGAAGAAATCTATATTTTGGAACCTACCCTACTGAAAAGAGCTAGAGGTCCGCTCTTCAATCGACGTGATGCACGTGACGAAGAACCTTGTTTCCTGAGCTTGAGAAACTATCAGTCCAGAAATGCCCAAAACTGGTAGCATTGCCCAAAGCACCAAAACTCAGTGTATTCGAAATTGAAGATGGGAAGCAAGAGATCTTCCACTGTGTAGACAGGTATTTGTCTTCATTGACCAAGCTGACACTGAAGCTAGAACACACAGAAACAACATCAGAGGCTGAATGCACTTCAATTGTACTGGTGGACAGCAAAGAGAAATGGAACAAGAAATCCCCTCTTACAGTTGTGGAGTTAGGATGCTGCAACTCATTCTTTGGAGCAGGTGCACTAGAGCCGTGGGACTATTTTGTACACCTTGAAATTTTGGTAATTAATAGATGTGCTGTGCTCATCCACTGGCCAGAGAAAGTATTCGAAAGCTTGGTGTCCTTGATGAGCTTGGCGATTACAAACTGTGAAAATCTGATTGGATATGCACAAGCTCGTCTTGAGCCATTGGCGTCCGAAAGGAGTCAGCACCTGAGATGTCTAGAGTCTCTTTGCTTAGAAAACTGCCCAAGTTTAGTAGAGATGTTCAACGTCCCGGCATCTCTCAAGAAAATGAATTTTGATCATGGATTAAAATCGCGGGAGAAATGATTTCGCGGCGGCCTCCCCCAGCAGCTATAGCGGCCGCCATAGCGGGCAATAGCGGCAAATGGCGGAAAATTTTCTAGTGGGAGAGATGATTTCTGGAGGGTTTTGCCGATTTTTTTAGCCATTTAGAGGGATATGTTGAGGTTTTCGCGGCAATAGCCATAGCTTAGCGGCGAGGCTCCCAGGCAGCTATAGCGCAGCTATCGCGGCTATTTTAATCTATGATTTTGATAGGTGCATTAAGCTTGACTCCATATTCAGCAAGCAGCAGGGCATGGCAGAGTTAGTCCAAGTATCTTCTAACAGTGAGGCTATCGTGCCTCCAGCTGTATCAGAGTTGCCATCCTCACCCATGAATCACTTTTGTCCATGCCTAGAATATCTAGGTTTATCTGGATGTGGAAGCTTACCAGCGGTTCTAAGTCTGCCTCCATCCTTAAAGAGCATAATTATTGTAGGCTGCAGCAGTATTCAAGTTCTGACATGTCAGCTGGGTGGGCTCCAGAAACCAGAAGCCACTACCTCCAGAAGCAGAAGTCCTATCATGCCAGAGCCACCAGCAGCAACAACACCATCTGCAAGAGAGCATTTACTTCCTCCCCATCTCGAATCTCTAGCAATAGTGGACTGTGCTGGCATGTTGGGTGGGACTCTCCGTCTGCCTGCGCCCCTCAAGCGACTGTGCATTATTGGCAACAGTGGGTTGACATCGCTGGAGTTTCTATCGGGAGAGCACCCCACATCGCTGGAATTCCTTGATCTCGAAAACTGCAGTACCCTGGCATTCCTGCCGAATGAGCCGCAAGTATACAGGTCTCTCTGGTATCTTGAAATTAGAATCTGCCCTGCTATAAAGAAGCTCCTTAGATGCCTGCAGCAGCAGCTGGGCAGCATCAAACAGAAACGACTAGATGCCTGCTATGAAGGTATGCTTGCAGCACGTCCTTCTATCTTTTCCACATTTAACAAACAGATGCAGTCGTCCATTCCATCCCTTGTACCATGTCAACACGTTTCCAAAAGTTTGTTCTCCACTATTTGAATGCCATGCTAACATGATGCCTGCTATAAAGGTATACATTATGATAACATGTTAGTTTGTACATTTTTTTCTGACATCGCTTGTGATATGTGCAGCAACGGAATTCAAATCATTTAAACCGAAGACATGGAAGGAAGTACCAAGGCTAGCCCGTGAGCGGAGGCAGGCCTGCCGGAGCTGAAGCTCATTCAGCTTTTATTCCACGGAAAATCTCAAGATGTCAGGAAGCTCCAGCTGTTCACAATAGGAGAATATCATTGCATCCTGTTAAATAAAGTAGGAGAAGAGGGCGGAAACCACATGTAAACGGCATTATATGCATTCTGTTTGCGTCAAATAATATAATGTGCCACTAGGTTACTAATGCCATGATTGTAGTGAACCGACTATGCTGAACTTGGACTTGTACGTTGTTCTGATATTTGTAATACGGATGAATTATGTTCCTGAATATCTCCCAGGTTATATTATATGACTCTGAGCATGAAGACGTACTTGTGGGTTATATCATGTCCAATCACTATGTGATGTGATTAATTTCAGGAGGCAGCGCAACATTGTAAAATTGCTCCTGCAGTTTGGCTCCCCTGTGCAGCTGGTGTTGATTTGCACAGTAGATGGTTGGGTAATAAAAAGAAATTTTGCTTCTTCTCTGTTTGCTCTGCTGCTGCCCTGTGGGAGATGCCCAGAAGGAAATCCTTTTTGGCATTCGCTGGATGAGAGAGGTTTGGTGGTGAGGTGAGTTTTGCTTGGCTGTTTTTGTCAATGGATGGAGTATTGTTGTTTTGAACTGACTTTTGCTTCTCTCTGGGTAATGCAGCAGTGGAAGTCGACTTTTGCATACGCAGACTAAGCAGCGGACCAGCGGTAAACCGCTTCTTCCCAAGGATTATTATTTTTAGTGTTTGTTATCTCTGCAGCCTCCTGTAGCCAGTCATTGCTCTGCTTCCATGGTATTGTTTGTCATCAAGCCACAAAGTCCGTCTCTGTCGCCGTGGGAAGCTGCTGCAGGAGGCGGCCATCCGAGAGCCCCTGTTTCTCTGATATATGTCTCCACAATACTAGTTATATTACGACTGCAACCTGTTAGTTAGTTCACCTACTCTGTTTTTTCTTCGCTTGTTTTAGCATGATCACTGAGTGGACCTGAAGCTAAAAGCAGTCTCATAAGCAGCGAAAGAACAACTTCCTAGCCGAATAAAAAGTTTCTGAAGTCAAACCTAGCGGCTTTGCAATGATAAGTAGTCCAGTCTAATAAAAAGTGTTGTGATAATAAAAAATACTAGCTGAAAAAGCGGTTCCATTCGAATAATCCGCTGCGAGAAAGAGGTAAAGAAATAGCACCAAATTGTTTTTTTTATGTCTGTTCTACACTAACATGTCCTGCTATGTATTTTTTGTTTCAGAAATTTCGGTCCACGCATAATAAAGAGTCATCCACATCTTGCTGTCATACCAACAGGATGACCACTAATTTGTTTCAGAGTGTGAAGAACTCCTTTTGTGGGCCAAATTAATTCTTCCTCATTGCTTGCGTCTGCATAATCACCCACGGTGTAACTATTAGAAGCAACTATAAACGCATCTTCAGAGCAATACTCCTCCTGTAGGCTGCAGCATATGCCAAATCAGCCTTTTGCAGGAGGAAGTAATACAGCTTGAATTTGTTGAGCAACTTTGCTGTACTATGCAGCTTGGAGCCCTGCTGAAGGATGTTATGATATTTTTCGATAGTTGGCCTCCCCTATGCTGCTGCTCTGCTCTGCCCGGGGAATGTCCTCTGGTTGCTTCTGCAGCTGTACTGTACTGCAGTAGCTCTCGAGTCAAGTCAGGCATCCCAGGCTGGCCAAGACGATCTGATCAGGATTTGGTCTGCTGCTGGCCATTTGGGTGTGTACTACTAGGTCATGCCATGGTTGACATCGGCTTAGCTGAACTTTGAATTCTATCTCCTTCAGCATCTGCCAGGTCTAGTACTTTTTTTTTGCGAAAACAGGTTTAGTGCAAGTTGGGGGTATATATACTCAGATTTCACATTTGCGAGCTATCTTTATGTATCCAGTATTGGTGTCGCTATTTGGTTGATGAGAAGACAGTTGATGAACAGGTTTAGTCCATATTTGGTTGTATTTGGTACGCGTGCATGCAGTGCTGGTTACTGCTGAGATGTTGCGGGCATGTCAAACCATCCTTCTGCAAGAATGTTGTTACAAACTGTCTGCACTGTGTAGTTGATGAACAGTAAGTATGTTTATGAGTTTCTTGGATAATAGATAGGCCTGATCCCTGATGGCTGCTCTGCTCTGCTAGAGTGCTAGGGGAATACTAGCTGTGATTGCTTCTACAACTCAATTGTGCTGCAATCGCTCTAGATCGCGAATCGTTGGGGCCTGTGGTGTAGGGCCACTGGTCAGTGCTAGGTAAAAATATTGTTTCAGTACACCTGATATGATAGCAGTAGGCAGAACTGACTTTTGTTCCATTCTGAGTAAATGCATCAGTAGAACTTACTGTTGGTGTGATTGACAAGTGAACTCAGTGATCACTGCTTCGTAATCTGCTTCCGTGAGTGACGATTTGCTGCATTCACAATCCGGCTTCAGTCGATGGTTTGCATGCCAGAATTAAGCAGCAGTGCTCTTCTTCTCAAGTATTTAGTTACTACTAGTGTTTTTCTTATGTTTATTTACAGAATAACCTCCTTTAATCAGTTAGTCATCTGCTTCAATGACCCTGTGTCTCTGCTATGGCCTATGGCTGAACTAGCGGCTAAGTTACTTCAGACTCGGTGTGATTGAGATTTACTGTTTGATTGCTGGTGGCTTTATGGTATTGTTTTGTTTGTAATGATCCACAAAGTAGCCCTCGCCTTCGCTGTGGGAAGCCACAGCCGGAGACGGCCATCCGAGAGGAGAGCCCTGTTTCTCTGCTTTATATGCCTGTACTTGCAGCTACTTAGCGTCAGGTTGTGACCTGGTTGTTCAATCTGAAGCACCCGCACTGTCGGTAGCTGTTTAAGCACTTTTTCTAGTCTGCTTAAGTATCAACTTATGTAGAGTACATCAAGTTGCATGCATGTGAATACCGCTTAGATAACTAGCATGATAGACTGGATTAATACTGCCTTGGTAATCTCAAAATTAATCATGTTATTAGTTACAAGTATGTCATCAGTGTCTGAAATACATTTGATCCTTTTGGTGTGTGTGCAATGTTTGTCCTTATGCCGCACAAAGAATGCCTTTTGGCGTGTGGTGAGGTGAGTTTTGCTTGGTTGTTGTAGATATTGAATTGAATGCAAACCTCTTTCATTAGCTGTTTTAGCAATGGAATGTTGTTGTTTAGAACTGATTATTTTTTTTGCACTCTGAGTGATGCAGCAGTAGAACTGATGGTGCGACTGAGATATGTAATCCGATTACTTGTGGCCAGGCGAGTTCAGGCATCAGTCACTAGTCAGGCTTCAGACAACGGCTTCTTTTCTCAAGGATTACCTTTTGCCTCCTAGTCACTGGTTCAGTGTGCTCTGCTTCTATAGCATTGTTTGTAATGCTCCAGAAAGACCCTGTCGCGGGCTGCCATGGGAAGCTGCCGCCGGTGACCATCGATACCCTATTTCCTGTACTAGTGGCTAGTTAACGTCAGTTTGTAACCGGTTTGTTCAGTTATTGACCTGGAGCACCTCCTGCTCTGTTGGTAGCTGTTTACTTATGTAGCTGTGTTAATCAGCAACTACTGTAGAGCAGATCAAACTGCATGCCACAAAATAGATCGGTCACGGCACCTCCTGGGGCGCGGCACCCGATCAATCAAAGATTAGATCGGTCACGTAGTTTTGGATCCAATTTTTCAAGTTCACAATCAATAGATCAATTCCTTAGTTAGATTCGATCAATTCCTTTTAGCCACAAAATAAAATCCCTAAATCTACCCTCAAATCCGGTGAAAATCAAGCTTTGGTTGGTCTACACGATGGCGGGGCATGTTGTCGACCATGGGGGGACGCAGTCAGTGATAGACTGCGGCTTCCGGCGAGCAGCAGCGAATGACATGCACGTTCACGAATGGGTGTACCTCCCGTAGAGATTTCAATCGTGTACGTACGAGACTACGAGTACGCGGATCTCACAACAGCGATCAAGATCACGCCCGCTTGGATCACGGGAGGGCGGACTCTCGCACGCGGATCTCCGGGCCGACACCTCCAGTACGCGGCTCGACATGTCTGCAGCTCCATCAACCCGCACGACCTCCAGGGGCGGCCTCGCACGCACACGCGCCGTCAAGCAGCAGCAGTTCCAGGTACAGGACGAGTCACTCCCAGTAATTAATCACGCAGATGCACCATCAAGCTTCACATACATGCACGGCACGACCAAGTGCGTGCTGATGGATATGAGCATGCTAGGATCGAGCTTCAACCAGATAGCATCGGCATCGAGCTTCTTCCGGACCCGGCTCCACGCGTCTTCAGCTTCATCGACCTGCCCGGCATCAACATCTCAAGCAGGCGGCGTCAATCTGCAGCAGTTCCTGCGGCACATCTACTCCAACAGGGAGGGGTGCAGCCAGACGAACACATCTACACCGAGCCGACCTGCTGCAACTGCATCGACATCTACACCAATCTTACACGTCGATCTACAACGAGCGTTCTGCATCAATATTCGACGACCCGAGCCGAACTACATCAACCTGTACGACTACACCAGGCTATGAGCCAACATACTTCTTCAGCACGACACGACATCGATACTTCGTCGCCGTGGAGGGACGCCTTCCAGCAATGTAACGACACTTTATCGTCAAGGTCTTCATCAACGTGGTCTTCACCAACATCATGGTCGACACACCGCCCGCTGCCTCGTCCACAAGATGGACAACTGGTGTCCTCTGACAAATTTTTCTGCAAGACGCGACCTCGACGACGGCAATGACCGCGTCAGGACGACGGCATCGACCGCGTCATCCACGATGGCACGACTGCATCGACACGGCGTCACTATAGTGATGACCCTACACGGCCACACGGTTCTAGAAAAATCGATGTGTGCTTGATGGGCTTCCTCCGGTCTTGGCAAAACCGGTGGACTCATCGCCGACGACACCCTCTGACATCCGCAAGGTGCATCATCCACGGCTGCAGCTCCGTCATAGCGTTTTTTTACGCCTCCGGCTTTGTGCGGCTTCATCATCCACGATGACCACACCATCGACCACGACTACCTCGACCACGGCTACATCACCATGATCGGCTACCTTGATATTGACATTAATGGCTACGTCTACGGCAACACATCGGTAACCACTCCAGTCAACAGCGTCCGCGTCGTCACTAGCGTCCACGCCACTCCCGTTGTGACTGCGGGAGGGAATAAAGGAGAAGGTAGTAAGGCACCAGAAGGGGACGCAGTCACCGCCCTAGGTGCCGACCCATAAGAGACGCAGTTGAGGATGGCGCAGCGGAGAAGACGATGGAAGCACAAGAGTTCAAATTCAGTCGTCATCGTCCGCTTCACTCCCACTACGACTGAGGAGGAATGTTGGAAGTATAATTATGTTTAAGTTAGAGATTAGGAGTTAGAGATAGGATTGGTTTAAACCATGTACGACTTGTCCCCTACTCCAAGTCTCTCTCATATTGTACTCTATATACATCCCACACCTGGGTCAGATCAATACAAGAACACAAATATTCAATCATCCTATATTTTCTACAACCTATTTGTTCAACTAATTGACCTGAAGCACCATCACTGTCAGCTGCTGTTTAACCACTTTTTCTAGCCTGTTTAGGTATCAACTTCTGTAGAGTAGATCACATTTGCATGCATGTGAATACTATTTAGCTAACTAGCATGATAGACTGGATTAATATTGCTTTGGGTAATCTCAAAATTATTCATGCTATTAGTTATAAGTATGTCATCGATGTCTGAAATACACCTGATCCGTTTGGTGTGTATGGAATGTTTGTCCTTATGATGCAGGAAAGGGAAATCGTGTTTGCTTCAGATTATTTTAATAGGAGGAAAACAGGAAAAAATACCGCATGGAAAGGAAAAAAATGCGTTTGCTTCAGATAATGTACTAAGTTTTGTCATGATTATTGTCGGCTTTGGTGAACTCTGAACTTTATCTTGTTCAGCTATTATACAATGTGGGTGTATTATCTCCTTTCCCATCCCCCAAATTTGTACAAGTTGGGATACTCACAGTCACATTTGTGAGTCACCTAGCTTTGAGCGTCGTTAACTTGTCCGAATACCTATCCTACAAAAAGAAACATCTCCAGATGATTTTTACACTCTGATTCTATCTGCTTGGGTACTTTTCGGGCTTAGTACAGATTGAAACACTGAGATTTGTGAAACTTTTGGTTCTGTCTGTAGCAAAGTTATGGTGTTCTTATGTTTCTTTACGGCCTCCTGTATTCAGTCAGTCCTCTGCTTTCATATGTTGCTCTAGAGTTGTGAAAGCTTATCCACGAAAGGGCCGTTAATGAATCTGTAGCCCATGTTTGCTACCAACCAAAACAAACTGTTGGTTAGTTGGGAAGGTAAGTCTTCTTGGTGTTGTGCCATCACATGGTTATTTATTGTCCTTAAGTGAATTGAGTTCCTAACCATAGACTTGTTTTTCTCTGTTTGATTACTGGAAGCAAATGGAGCATGAACTCTTCTTGTTTAGAGAAAGGCCGCTCGAGAAGCCAGGGAACGCCAGCAATTCATTATCCAGGAGTAAACAAGGTGGAAACCAGGTAGAAAGAGAATGCATTTTGTTTGCTCAGTACTAGATGAGCGGGGCGACTAGAGACGGGTCTTGCGACCCCGGCGCCGGCGGCGACCGGCGAGTCAGAGGACGGTTCTGGGCACTAGTGAAGAGGGACGAGGAGGAGGACGCAGACGGTGGCCGGCATCTGGTCGCCGGCTCGCCGGAGACGGCGTCACCTACGCCTTCAGATCACATTTGCGAGGCGTTCACGAATGGATATTCTGAGGATGAAGTTGCGCTGTTGGTAGATGAGGCGATCCCGGAGGACGATCCGGCGAGAACTGGACTGGAGAAGACGGAGAGGATCGAGATTGTTCGGCGCGTCGTGCACCGGAGGACGGCGGCGACGGCGATCCGGCCATGGCGTGGTCCTCTTCCAAAGGTACGTCTTCCGGCCCTTACGTTTGGTGATTATCTCGGTTTGGATTGGAATGTGGTGCCCCCTTGCCGGAAGAATAAGAAACAGACGGCGGCGGCGGCCGGTCGGAAGCTGGCGACGCCGGCGGCATCGCTCTGGATCGCCGCCGCTAGGGAGCAGCATTTGAATCTTCTGTTAGGCGCGGATGGGCCGCCCGTGGCTTCTGGGCCGACTTCGGCTGGGTATGAGGCCCAGTGCGAATCGGCTGCGGATCAGGCAGAACTGCTTCCACTTGGGCCGGCGACTTCGTTTGGGCCACGGTGTACTGGGTATGAGGCCCAGTCGGTCGTGGTTCCGATCGATACTGGGGACAGGAGTGCATGCACGAGTCGTTCGTCTTCGTTTGTGCGAGCGCCGTGCCCTAGGGTTCTCCGTCGCCGCTCGCCGTCCCTTCGCACGGCTGGACCTGGTCGAGCTCGACGCATCCCTCCTCTCGGCGCCATGGGGGGCACTGGAGGCGCGCCTCCTCCTAGGCGGCCGCCTGCGCCCAGCGGGGCGGGGCGGGCTGCCGGGGTCGCGCCGCCGCAAGGCAACGGCAGGGGCGCGCTGCCGCCGGGCCAAGGCAATGGCCGGGGCACGCTGCCACCTCCGGAGTCGGCCGCTGGTCGTGGTGGCCTGCCGATGCCCAAGTCCGTAGTGGGTCGGGAAGACCGGATGCAGCGCGTGTGGCTGTCGGGACGCCCGTGGGATGGTCGCCGGCACCGGCGGTACCGTCGGGTGGTCGTGGTGGACCGAGATCCGGCCCTAGGTCAGTGGCTCCTAGCGCTGCTGCGGTCGCAGTTGCGGGTAGGGGGGCCGCGCCACCAAGGGCCCCCGCCGTCGGGTCCGACGCCTAGACCGGCTCGCCCTCCACACGTCGTTGCTCGTCCGTCTCAGTCGTCGCAGACCAACGGTGCTGCTACTGCGCCCCGGGGTCAGTGGGGGGGACGACGGCTACGATGCCTATGGAGCTGGCCAGCACCGTGGCTCTTCGCCCACGGGAGGCGGCCGTGGCTATGCATGGCAAAGTGATGGCTCGATTGAGAGGCCGTTCTTGGGGCCTGCCGGGGGCTTCGTTGAGGGGTCCTCGGATCCGGGTCATCGGCAACGAGGAGGTTACCGTGGCCATCGTGGTGGTCGGGGCGGGCGAGGAGGCCGATACCGTCCACGACCACCGCCACCACCGGTCGTTGTCGAGCAGATGACTGATAGCGAGGTGGCAGAAGAGCCTGTGTTGTCCGATCATGCTATGGAGGTAGTGACGGCTCTTGCTTCTGCTCCGATTCCTGAGGTTATGTCTGATGTGTCTACGGAGATGATGGACAGGGCTGAGTCTGATCGAGCGTCCAAGTGGGCGCGTAGGAAAGAAAAGATGCTTTGCTATCGTTGCGGAGATAAGGGTCACTTCATTGCCGAGTGTGTGGCGCGGTTATGTGATACCTGTGGTAAACTGGCTCATTAATCTGGGGATTGTCCGTTACTGCGTGATCAGGCACCTTCACTTAAGATGTATGGAGTTTACTGTGCTGAGCTAACTTTTTTTGAGTCTCCGACTGAGCATGAGGTGCCTGCCGAGTCTCCGAGTATGACCACGTGGATTGTCAAGGTCACCAGAGGGGAGGTGTCTGAGGCACAGATAGTGCAGAGGCTTCGAGAGTTGGCTCCTGGGGATTTCCAGAGGGACCTTGTCGGGCTTGCTGATAAGATGTTCAGGGTCGAGTGCCCGTCTGTGGAGGACTTGCAGCGATTGCTGAGTTTAGGGATGTGTAAGGTGCCGGGTACTGATGGAATCCTTGAGTTTCAGGAATGGCAGATTGTTGAGCCTCAGGGTGTACCGCTGACGCAAGCGTGGCGACGCTTTTCCGGGTACTGATGGAATCCTTGAGTTTCAGGAATGGCAGATTGTTGAGCCTCAGGGTGTACCGCTGACGCAAGCGTGGCGACGCTTTTCCGGGGCACCTTCCTCGCCGCTGCAGGATGCTCGGGTTGTGGCCAGTTTAGGCATTCTGTTAGGGAAGCCTAAGCGTGTGGACATGGCTTTCACCAGAGCTCATGGGATTGCTCGGGTGCTGGTCAGTATACTGAATGTTGAGTATGTGCCGGAAGTGGTTAAGTGGGCTTACCGAGGCAAGATTTATAATCTGGTTATTGAGTTTGAGGACGAGAGCCTGCTGTCTGCGCCGGATCACGCGTCTGACGTTGATATGCATGAGGGTGACGGTGATGCGGGAGTTCAGGAACCGCCGGTTGGGGACTCTGGACGACAGTTGTCCATGGGGCCGGGGTCTGAGACCGCGACGACCGGGGATGGAGCTGCCCAGCCCTCCTCGGTGCCTTGGAAGTCGTTGAGATTTGGATCTTTCGAGCCTTTTTCTGCACCGCCGAGGTTGTGGAGCGATCGGGTGGAGTCCGAGGAGGCCTTTGAGCTCGCTCTGCCTGCGTTGGATTTTATGGATGCTCTGGACTCGGGTTCTGGGGATCTCGGGGCTTCATCACTTGTGGTCAGGGGGGCGGAGGAGGTGAGTCGGCCGGTGGCCACTCCCTCTTCTGGTCAGCGCATGGTTCCCCATCTGGAGATGCCACAGCCTACCGGGTCCCGTGTGCAGGGAGGAGCCATAGGCCAGGCGGTCTCAGGTTCTGTTTGTGCGGAGGACGGGGATGCGGGCAGGTGGCTCCAGTGTCCTCTTCTACGCTAGGAGGAGGTCTGGGTCAGGAGGACTCGGATACTTCCTCCCCCGTTGCGATTTCTTCTCGGACGGTGTCGATTTCGCCTTCGGGAGTGGGCTCGGGGCAGGTGGCCTCGGAGCTTTCTCCTATGGTGGCGACCTCTCCGGTGCAGGTTGGGGAGCCAGGGCGGGAGGTCCTGGCTATGTCTCCACCACCATCGGTGATGCCCTCGTCTGGTGGGGCGTGCCAGGCGTCCTTCCTCCTACTGGCGCGACCGCGGGGGGGGGGGGCCCAGGCAGGTCGCTCGGTCTGCGGGTTCGGGTGCGGCAGGAGGCCGTACCCCATCCGGGATCTCTCGGGAGGAGGTGATTGCGTTTGGCGGGATTCAGGACCCCATGTCTGAGGGGCGCCGGGTGAGTGCCCGTCTCCAGGCTCATCCGGAGGTGGACGACATCCAGCAACGGTGCGCTATGAGGGCGGCCAAGCTTCGTGATGTTGAAGTCACTACTGGTATGTCGGTCAATATTTCCAATTCCATTTTGCATTTTTCAAATGATGAGATTCTTGATAATGCAAATCAATTAGGAATTTCTCTTGGTAGTAATGAAAATGAAACTACTAATTCTATTAATGACCTACTTGACCTAGAGGCTGAGCGGGCCTTAGATATGATTCGCAATATTGCGACTGTTAAACCCATGTGTGATTCGGAGGTTGATGCGCTTGGGGTCAGGGTGCTTGACAATTTATGTGAGGATCTGTTGCCTTCTAGTTTTGAGGCGGGGGTAGAGGATGTTTCTACTGAGATAAGCTTGGCAAGCCCCTCTGACACTGGGCATGAGGACCAGTTGCAGAGTCAAGCTATTCCAAAGCGCAAGTGGAAACGGAAGGTATACCCGGTATCCGCAGTGCGTAGGAGTGCTAGGTTGCGTTCGGCAAAAAAATTCTACGATGAACTATGAAAGGAATCTTTTGGAATAGCAGAGGTCTGAGAGACTTGGCTAAAAGAAGGTTTCTTGCTGAGGCGTCTGTCGAACATCGCTTAGATTTTATCGCTCTTTTGGAGACGGGGAGAGATAATTTTGCACCTCAGTTTCTAAATTCTTTGTCGGGGGGTATTGCATTTGATTGGCATTGCTTGCCGCCGAGAGGGCGATCAGGTGGAATCTTACTTGGCGTTAGGTGCGAGACGCTTGAGGTTCGCAGTGTGGTTATGGGAGACTTTGCAGTCAAGTTCCGGGTGCGGTCGAAGGAAGATGGGTTTAACTGGGCTTTGGTTGCGGTTTATGGGGCTGCGCAGCCCGAGCTCAAGCCCGATTTCCTGGCTGATCTAGTTCGGATGTGTGGTTCCGAGCAGCTGCCGTACCTGGTGGGGGTGATTTCAATATTATTAGGAGGCGTGAGGATAAAAAAAACGATAACTTTGACGGCAGATGGTCGTTCATGTTTAATACTATCATTGAGAGTTTGAACCTGAGAGAAATTGAGCTCTCGGGCAGAAAATTCACCTGGGCTAATGCGCTGCCAATTCCGACGTATGAGAAGTTGGACCGTGTGTTGGCTAGTGTTGATTGGGAGCAGAAGTTTCCTTTAGTAACAGTCCAGGCCTTATCTCGTGGTATTTCCGACCACACGCCGCTATTTGTGGACTCTGGTCAGCCCTCCCACTTGGGGAATAAGAATGTGTTCTCCTTTGAGATGGCGTGGTTTGAGCGTGAAGGCTTCTTTGATCTTGTGGCTAGAGAGTGGGCTAAGGATTCAGGAGGCAAGACTGCGCTCCAGCGATGGCAGAATAAGATCAGGCACTTGAGGAGTGTCCTGCGTGGATGGGCTAAGCATCTTAGCGGGATTTATAAGGTTGAAAAGGAAAGGCTCCTCTCCCTTATTCAATCCCTAGATGTAAAGGCAGAAACCACGCTTCTGCCAGTAGCGGAGCTTCAAGCCAAGATGGACGCGGAATTGAGGCTGAAGGAACTTCTTAGGGAAGAAGAGTTGAAGTGGGCGTTGCGGGCCAAGGTCCGGAGAGTAGTCCAGGGGGACGCGAACACTGAATTTTTTCATATGATTGCTAATGGTAAGCATCGAAAGAAGAGGATCTTTCAGCTTGAGCAAGATGAGGGTACAATTGTAGGACAGGAGAACCTAAAATTGTACATTACTGAATTCTATAAGCAGTTGTTTGGTCCTCCAGACAATAACTGTGTGTCTCTGGATGAGTCCAGGGTTGAGGATGTTCCTCAGCTCACAGTTGTGGAGAATGATGTTCTGACGGCTCCTTTTACCGAGAAAGAGGTATTTGATGCCGTCTCACAAATGGAAACTAACAAAGCGCCTGGCCCAGATGGATTTCCAGCGGAGTTCTATAAGAAATGCTGGTTTATTATTAAAGGAGATTTGTTGCCTTTGTTCCATGATCTGTTTGCTGGGCAGCTTCATCTTTTTCAGCTAAATTTTGGAACGATCACCCTTCTTCCTAAGAAAGCAGAGGCAGTGAGAATTGAGCAATTCAGGCCAATCTGTCTTCTTAATGTTAGCTTCAAAATTTTCACCAAGGTCGGGACCAATAGGCTCTCACAGATCGCGCATGCCGTTGTGCAGCCTACCCAAACGGCTTTCATGCCGGACAGGAACATTCTTGAGGGTGTTGTGGTCCTACATGAAACACTCCATGAAATCCACACGAAAAAGCTGGATGGGGTTGTTTTCAAAGTGGATTTCGAAAAAGCGTATGACAAAGTCAAATGGCCTTTCCTTCAACAGGCTTTACGTATGAAGGGTTTTGATGAGGCCTGGAGACGCCAGGTAGAATCCTTTACGCAAAAAGGTAGTGTTGGAATTAAAGTCAATGAGGATATAGGTCATTATTTTCAGACACACAAAGGCCTGAGACAAGGAGATCCAATGTCCCCTATATTGTTCAACATTGTAGTTGATATGTTGGCTATTCTCATAGGTAGGGCAAAGAACGCCGGTCAGGTAGGTGGCTTGGTGCCTAACCTAGTTGATGGGGGTGTGTCCATTTTGCAATACGCTGATGATACAATCATCTTTATGGAGCATGACTTGGCAAAAGCGAGAAACATGAAGCTGGTGTTGTGCTTATTTGAACAATTGTCCGGTTTAAAGATTAACTTTCATAAAAGCGAGTTGTTCTGCTTTGGTCGAGCCAAGGAGGAACAAGAGGCTTATAGGCAATTGTTTGGTTGTGAATTAGGGGCTTTACCTTTTACTTACCTAGGTATACCCATTCATCATCGTAAGCTCACGAACAGAGAATGGAAATGTATCGAAGATCGGTTCGAAAAGAAACTTAGTTGTTGGAAGGGCAAACTTCTGTCTTATGGAGGCCGGTTGATTCTTATTAATTCGGTGCTCACAAGTTTGCCGATGTTCCTACTATCTTTCTTTGAGGTTCCAGTTGGGGTTAGGAAACGGCTGGACTTTTATCGGTCAAGATTTTTTTGGCAGAGTGACGATCTAAAAAGAAAGTATAGACTCGCCAAGTGGGATATTATTTGTCGTCCCAAGGATCAGGGGGGGTTGGGTATTGAGAACCTTGAGGTAAAGAACAGATGCCTGCTTAGTAAGTGGCTATATAAGTTATCAGATGGGAATGATGCGACTTGGGCACAGATACTTCGTAACAAGTATTTGCAATCCAAAACTTTGTCACAGGTGACAATGCGACCAACTGATTCGCCATTTTGGAAGGGGCTTATGAGAGTTAAGACAGCCTTCTTTAATAGAACAAAGTTTATAGTCGGCGATGGTAATGATACTCGCTTCTGGGAGGACACCTGGCTTGGTGAGACTCCGTTGGCGTTACAGTACCCAACTCTGTATCGTATTGTGCATCGCCGTGATGCGCTTGTGGCAACGATTATGCAGGCCACACCCCTTAATATTCAGTTTAGGAGGGTGCTTGTTGGTAATAGATGGGAAGCTTGGCTTCATCTGGTGCGTAGACTGATGGACGTTCAGCTACAACATCAGCCCGATCAGTTGTGTTGGAAGCTTACTAGGTCTGGACATTTTACCGTTAAATCGATGTACATCGATGTTATTAACTCGAGTGTCATTCCCAATTCCAAACATGTTTGGAAAGTTAAAGTTCCTTTGAAAATCAAAGTGTTTATGTGGTTTGTCCATAAACAGGTCATTTTAACAAAGGACAACTTGGTTAAGCGCAATTGGACAGGATCTACTAGGTGTAGTTTCTGTGATCGGGATGAAACCATTAAACATCTATTCTTTGAGTGCCCGTTGGCAAAAATCTTGTGGCGCTCAGTGCAAATTGCTTTTAACATTACTCCTCCGAGTTCGGTCGGGTCATTATTTGGAACGTGGCTGGATGGGATAGAGTCCGGTACAGCTAGACACATTCGTGTAGGAGTTTGTGCGTTGTTATGGGCAATTTGGAACTGCAGAAATGATTTGGCTTTTAACAGAATAACTACTATTCATTTTTTGCAGGTTGTATTCCGAGCTACGCGTTGATCCGTATGTGGTCCCTACTCACTCCGACGGAGGCCAGGGAGCGTTTGGTTACTGGATCTGTCCGGTGGGAGATGGTAGCGCGGGATATATTCAACCGGTTTGGATGGCGGTCATGTAATAGGATTGGCAATTAGTTTCCATACCTAGTTTTCTGCGAGCCGGTTGTGGCTTTATGGCCTTTTTTTGTATTTTCGTGTCGACGTCTATGTGAGCTCGACGTAGTTTTTTTTAATGACTTTTCCGACATTGTGGAACCTATTTTATTTATCTAAGTGGCCGTATGCATCCACCTGATGCAGAGGCCGTGGAATCACCCCTTTTCCAAAAAAAAAGGTGATTGTTATGTGCTTTGTTGATCTTTGACCTGTGTTCAGATATACTTGCAATGTGAATTAGTTTGTCTCCTTGAACATTTTCCATATTTGGTAGAAGTTGGGATGCTCACTTTGTGAGTTATATATCTAGTTCCCTCTAGCGTTTGTTACTTAGTTGAGAGGTTCGACCGTAACTTGTTCAGATACTTGTTTTTAACTGTAATTAAAAAAAATGACTTCCTGGAGTATTTTGAGAGCTATGTCATGTCATGTGTAGATGGGACGAGCTGCTGGTCTCGGTGGTGTTCCTCTGCCTCCTCTGATAGGGAGGACGGGACTTACTGATTGGGGAGAAACCAAACAAGTACTCCAGGTTGGTGGTGGTGATAATTATCTGACATTTTGCTACTCCTGACTGAGGGTTAGTTACACTTGTATTCATTTCCTATACCTAAGAGAGAAACTACCAACAGCAAGTAGGGTACATGGGTTTAGCTTCCTAAGGAGTTCATCCAGCGGATGAGGTAGCAATGGCTTGAGCTATACAACTCTTCGAATGATTTTCGGAGATACAGTTATTTGTACATCCAAGGAGATAATAGTTTCAGCTGCAACTTGGATTTAACTTATGATTGTCTGTATTTGTATTGTTTCTTCTAGCAATGGTGATCTTCGACATGTATTAGCGTCGTGATAGTATAGATAATCTTTTTGCCAGGGAAAACTGTTAAGCTCCGAATGTTCTATATTTTCATTTACTAAAAAGATGTCAGGGCAGCCTTTCATTGCGTAAGCAGACCATTCTTTTTATGCAAGTAAATCAACTTGTCGAAGTTTAGATGTTCTTGCCATGACTATATGTAGTCTTCATCATACAAATGCTCTTGCTCAACTACTCAATCTAAAATTTCCCACTATGAAAGATCAATTCTTTTGACATGTATAGAATTACATGTCATAGATTATGCTGTATCGCACATGAAAATTTGATAAAGAAATGGTAAACAGCTCTGAAAGAGCAGTGCTATTCGTACGTAAAATTTTATGTACGTTTTACACACAACACTCAGCAACAGATGGTTGGCAAAAGATCATGGGGTGGTTGCAATCTAAAAATCAACTAGTACGTAGAGTTTGCGTAGGAAAATTATGTAGGAATAGAATTTTCGGATCTGAAATAACTTGCTTGATACCTATAAAATGGATTGTATCCTGTTCTTGAAAGGTAGCTGAAAACATAGCTGAAATGAGTCAGTTCACACATTTCGCACATCTTTCTTGATGCAATGGGCTTGGAGTACTCTCTGTTATTTCATCTTAGTCAAGTGATTGTCCTAAGAATAGAACAAACATAACATGCATATTCTTCTACTACTAGACAGTTGGTTACTCTGGATTATTCAAGACTAACCTATTTCCAAATGTGATTGCCTTTCAACTACTCACTCATTCAGAAACTCCTCACCATTCTTCTGAAACATTATTTTGCTTCACTTTGTTGTTGGCAAGTTATCATAAAATAAACATGAAGGTAGGAATAGGATGATCACATGATTCGGCAGCCAAGTCATATGATTAAAAAGACACTAAACATTTCTTGAATGGCTTGCTCAATACGTAACCCATGTTCTCCTCTGTTATTACATCATAGTCAAGTGAATAGAACTAGCACAACATGCATATTAAGCTCTTCTTCTACATGGAATAAGTTGGTTAATTTGGAACATTGAGGACTATGCTATTTGCAAATGTAATTACCTCTCAACTACTCACTCATTCAGAAACTGCATGCTCGGCTATTTGCAAATGTAATTACCTCTCAACTACTCACTCATTCAGAAACTGCATGCTCGTTGTTCTGGCGTTCTGTTAGTACAAGCTCCCTCCAACCAAACACAAGATTTGCCCTCGCTCTGTTTTTGGCAATGGATCATAAACTAAACATGCACATAGGGTGGTCACACGATTCTGTAGTCCAATCACAGGTGATTAAAAAGACATGATACACAGTTCTTGAATGACTTGCTGAACACATAAACCATGCTCACTCTTTATTTTATTTTTCTTAGAAAGAGCTAACTAATACATAAGATTCATGGAAGCCCTATATATACTCCACTATCGTCTTAGGATGCCAAGCGAGTCAGTGTGATATGTTCTCAGATTTGCTTCCCTCTTTAGTCTTTATCCAGCTTCTGTCTATCTAAAATATTGGAGGAAAACAAATACATGTATCCTCTCCCACCTAATCCCTTTGTCCATCTTACTCTTGAGTGGTGGGAGTCCATAAGCCCCGCCACTCCCTTTGCGCAGCCGGAGCTCATGTCTATGGCACCGTACGACCTTGCAATGACACCAGAGCAGGAGGTTGTTCTGCCGTTTGGATGCCCTAAGAGGTCACGATCATGACATTCGATACCTCGGATGCCGACGAGGAGAGCACAAAAAGGGGCCACACAAAAGCCAGGTCTGCACTAAGCACGCAAGGAAGTTTCACTTTTGGGAGTTACTAATGAACAGACGTCTGCACAAACAATCAAACACTTGCACGCAGGGAAATTTGGTAGAGATGTTCAATGTCCTGACATCTCTCAAGAAAATGTTTATTACTAGCTGCATGAAGCTTGAGTCCATATACGGCAAGCAGCAGGGCATGTCAGACTTACTCCAAGGATCTTCTTGCAGTGAGGCAATCATGCCTGCAGCTGTATCAGAGTTGCCATCCTCACCCATGAGTCACTTTTGTCCATGCCTGGATCATCTTCATTTATATATATGTGGAAGCTTACGAGCGGTTTTGAACCTTCCTCCGTCCTTAAAATACATTTGTATTGCTAGATGTAGTAGTATTCGAATCCTATCATGCCAGCTGGGTGGGCTTCAGAAACCAGAAGTCACTACCTCCATAAGCAGAAGCCCTACCATGCCAGAGCCACCAGCAGCTGCTGCAGCTACACGAGAGCATTTACTTCCTCGCCATCTCAATGCTCTAGGAATAAAGGACTATGCTGGCATGTTGGGGACTCTCTGTCTGCCTGCACCACTCAAATGACTGGAAATTATTGGCAACAGTGGGTTGACATCGTTGGAGTGTCTGTCGGGAGAGCACCCCCATCGCTGGAATTCGTTCATCTTAAAAGATGCAGTACCCTGGCATCCCTACCGATTGAACCACAAATATACAGATCTCTCCAAGGGCTTAAATTAAAGGTTGCACTGCTATAAAGAAGCTCCCTAGATGCCTGCGGCAACAACTGTGCAGCCTCAAATACAGAGGACTAGATGCCTGTCATGAAGGTATGCTTGCAGCACGTCCTTCTATCTTTGCCATATTTAATAAACAGATGCAGTCATCCATTCCATTAAATCTACCACGCCAGCAAGTTTGTACAAGTTTGTTCTCCATTATTTTACTTTCGTATGGTATAATTTTTTTATGTTACATTAGTTTGTACATGTTTGTTAATCTGATGTCATTTGTGATATGTGCAGTTATGGCACTTAAACCGAGGATATGGAAGGAGATGCCAAGGCTAGTCTGTGAGCAGAGGGAGGCTGCTCGAGAAGCCAGGGAGCGCGAGAAATCCACCACAGAGGAGTAAATAGGTCGGAAACCACGTAGAAAGGGCATGGTATTTTATTTTATTTTGCTTCAGAAATTGTACCAATTCTTGTCATGATTGTTATCTGTAAAACGTAGGTTTTGGGGGAACTGGCTCAACCCTCAAAGGGGTGGCCTATCACATATATATAATGATGACATACAAGTCCAATACCAATAAGGTATGGTTTACACAGTAGGGCTACAATACGAAGTCTAACACCCTCCCTCAATCTCAACTCACTCCTGAAGTATCTAGAAGGTTGAGATTGCGCCTACAGACCTCAAACATGGGAGAAGGTAGAGGCTTGGTGAAGATGTCCGCAAGTTGATCTTTTGAAGAGATAAACCTGACTTGTAGTAACTTCTGTGCAACACGTTCCCTCACAAAATGATAGTCAATCTCAACGTGTTTAGTCCGTGCATGGAACACCGGGTTTGACGACAGGAACGTAGCACCGATGTTGTCACACCAAAGGACCGAAGGATGTGGCTGAGCAACTCCTAGCTCTTGAAGTAGGGACTCAATCCATAGAAGTTCAGCAGTTGCATTGGCAACCGACTTGTACTCAGCTTCTGTGCTGCTGCGGGAAACAGTGGCTTGCTTGCGTGCACTCCAGGCGATCAGATTAGGACCCAAGAACACAGCATGCCCCCCCGTGGATCGTCTGTCATCTGGACACCCAGCCCAATCAGCATTAGAGAATGCAGAAAGAACTCCGGAGGAACTGGGGCGCAGGTGAAGACCAAAGGAGACAGTGAGACGCACATAACGCAGTATGCGCTTCATAGCAGACCAGTGTACATCAGTGGGAGCATGAAGATACTGGCACACCCTGTTAACCGCAAAGGAGAGATCAGGACGCGCGATCGTCAGATACTGCAGGCCACCAACAATACTCCTGTACTCAGTAGCATCCTCAGGAGAGAGAAGAGCACCATCAGTAGCAGAAAGGGTGTCAGTGGAGGACATGGGCGTAGGCGATGGCTTGCACTTGAGCATACCAGCACGGCACAAGAGATCAAGAGAGTACTTCTTCTGGGTGAGAGCCAAACTGCCACGAGACTAATGAGCGACCTCAATACCCAGGAAGAAATGATGCTGTCCCAAATCCTAACTGCAAAAATCACGACCAGTGCAGTCCCAAGAGCAATCAGCATCGTGGGAGATGAGCTCTCAGGACAATATCATCCCACATACACAAGGAGTTACATGGTCACACTCGGTCGGCATGAAACAAGAACATGAAGTATCAGCCGTCGAAGGAATAACCATGAGTGGCGTATGAGCTGAAGCCAGGCGAGCATGCAGGCACGGGGAGGCCTTTGCTTCAGTTCATATATGGCCTTCGTCCAGATGACAGAGATTGATGAGGCTGAGTGTGATCAACAGATCCAGCGTGGCCTGCTGTTGGGGGAACGTAGCCAGAAAGTTCAAATTTTCTACGTATCACCAAGTATCAATCTATGGAGTAATCTTAGCAACGAAGGGGAAGGGGATCGCAATCTACATTACCATTGTAGATCGCGATGGCGGAAGCGTTTGCAAAGAACGCGGATGAAGGAGTCGTACTCGTAGCGATTCAAATCGCGGTTGATTCCGATCTAAAGCACCGACAAGAACGGTGCCTCCGCGTTCAACACACGTGGCAGCCCGTGACGTCTCCCACGCCTTGAATCCAGCAAGGAGAAGAGGGAGAGGTTGATGGAGATCCAACAGCACGACGGCGTGGTGGTGGATGTAGCGGGTCTCCGGCAGGGCTTCGCCGAGCTTCTGTGAGAGAGAGAGAGGTGTTGCAGGGGAGGAGGGAGGCGCCCAAGGCTGTAGGTTGCTGCCCTCCCTCCCCCCCTTTATATAGGCCCCTTGGGGGGGGGGCGCCGGCCCCAAGAGATGGGATCTCAAGGGGGGGGGCGGCGGCCACAAGGGGGAAAGGGGTTGCCTTGCCCCCCAAGGCAAGGGGGAACTCCCCCCCTAGGGTTCCCAACCCTAGGCGCATGGGGGGAGGCCCAAGGGGGGCGCCCCAGCCCACTAAGGGCTGGTTCCCTTCCACTTTCAGCCCACGGGGCCCTCCGGGATAGGTGGCCCCACCCGGTGGGCCCCCGGGACCCTTCCGGTGGTCCCGGCACAATACCGGTAACCCCCAAAACTTTCCCGGTGGCCGAAACTGGACTTCATATATATAATTCTTCACCTCCGGACCATTCCGGAACCTCTCGTGACGTCCGGGATCTCATCCGGGACTCCGAACAACTTTCGGGTTTCCGCATACATATATCTCTACAACCCTAGCGTCACCGAACCTTAAGTGTGTAGACCCTACGGGTTCGGGAGACATGCAGACATGACCGAGACGCCTCTCCGATCAATAACCAACAGCGGGATCTGGATACCCATGTTGGCTCCCACATGTTCCACGATGATCTCATCGGATGAACCACGGTGTCGAGGATTCAATCAATCCGTATGCAATTCCCTTTGTCAAACGGTATGTTACTTGCCCGAGATTCGATCGTCGGTATCCCAATACCTTGTTCAATCTCGTTACCGGCAAGTCTCTTTACTCGTACCGTAATGCATGATCCCGTGGCTAACTCCTTAGTCACATTGAGCTCATTATGATGATGCATCACCGAGTGGGCCCAGAGATACCTCTCCGTCACACGGAGTGACAAATCCCAGTCTCGATCCGTGCCAACCCAACAAACACTTTCGGAGATACCCGTAGTGCACCTTTATAGTCACCCAGTTACGTTGTGACGTTTGGCACACCCAAAGCACTCCTACGGTATCCGGGAGTTGCACGAGCTCATGGTCTAAGGAAAAGATACTTGACATTGGAAAAGCTCTAGCAAACGAAACTACACGATCTTTTATGCTATGCTTAGGATTGGGTCTTGTCCATCACATCATTCTCCTAATGATGTGATCCCGTTATCAATGACATCCAATGTCCATAGTCAGGAAACCATGACTATCTGTTGATCAACGAGCTAGTCAACTAGAGGCTTACTAGGGACACGTTGTGGTCTATGTATTCACACATGTATTACGATTTCCGGACAATACAATTATAGCATGAATAATAGACAATTATCATGAACAAAGAAATATAATAATAACCATTTATTATTGCCTCTAGGGCATATTTCCAACAGTCTCCCACTTGCACTAGAGTCAATAATCTAGTTACATTGTGATGAATCGAACACCCATTGCGTCCTGGTGTTGATCATGTTTTGCCCTAGGGAGAGGTTTAGTCAACGGATCTGCTACATTCAGGTCCGTGTGTACTTTACAAATATCTATGTCTCCATTTTGAACACTTTCACGAATGGAGTTGAAGCGACGCTTGATATGCCTGGTCTTCCTGTGAAACCTGGGCTCCTTCGCAAGGGCAATAGCTCCAGTGTTGTCACAGAAGAGAGTCATTGGGCCCGACGCATTGGGAATCACCCCTAGGTCGGTAATGAACTCCTTCATCCAGACTGCTTCCTGTGCTGCCTCCGAGGCTGCCATGTAGTCCGCTTCACATGTAGATCCCGCCACGACGCTTTGCTTGCAACTGCACCAGCTTACTGCTCCTCCATTCAAAATGTACACGTATCTGGTCTGTGACTTCGAGTCATCCAGATCTGTGTCGAAGCTAGCGTCGACGTAACCCTTTACGATGAGCTCTTCATCACCTCCATAAACGAGAAACATATCCTTAGTCCTCTTCAGGTACTTCAGGATATTCTTGACCGCTGTCCAGTGTTCCTTGCCGGGATTACTTTGGTACCTTCCTACCAAACTTACGGCAAGGTTTACATCAGGTCTGGTACACAGCATGGCATACATAATAGACCCTATGGCCGAGGCATAGGGGATGACTCTCATCTCTTCTATATCTTCTGCCGTGGTCGGGCATTGAGCCGTGCTCAATTGCACACCTTGCAATACAGGCAAGAACCCCTTCTTGGACTGATCCATATTGAACTTCTTCAATATCTTGGCAAGGTATGTACTCTGTGAAAGACCAATGAGGCGTCTTGATCTATCTCTATAGATCTTGATGCCTAATATATAAGCAGCTTCTCCAAGGTCCTTCATTGAAAAACACTTATTCAAATAGGCCTTTATACTTTCCAAGAATTCTATATCATTTCCCATCAATAGTATGTCATCCACATATAATATGAGAAATGCTACAGAGCTCCCACTCACTTTCTTGTAAACACAGGCTTCTCCATAAGTCTGTGTAAACCCAAACGCTTTGATCATCTCATCAAAGCGAATGTTCCAACTCCGAGATGCTTGCACCAGCCCATAGATTGAGCGCTGGAGCTTGCACACTTTGTTAGCATTCTTAGGATCGACAAAACCTTCCGGCTGCATCATATACAACTCTTCCTTAAGGAAGCCAGTAAGGAATGCCGTTTTGACGTCCATCTGCCATATCTCATAATCATAGTATGCGGCAATCGCTAACATGATTCGGACGGACTTCAGCTTCGCTACGGGTGAGAAAGTCTCATCGTAGTCAACCCCTTGAACTTGTCGATAACCCTTAGCGACAAGTCGAGCTTTGTAGATGGTCACATTACCATCTGCGTCCGTCTTCTTCTTAAAGATCCATTTGTTTTCTATGGCTCGCCGATCATCGGGCAAGTCAGTCAAAGTCCATACTTCGTTTTCATACATGGATCCTATCTCGGATTTCATGGCTTCTAGCCATTTGTCGGAATCCGGGCCCGCCATCGCTTCTTCATAGTTCGAAGGTTCACCGTTGTCTAACAACATGATTTCCAGGACAGGGTTGCCGTACCACTCTGGTGCGGAACGTGTCCTTGTGGACCTACGAAGTTCAGTAACTTGATCTGAAGCTTCATGATCATCATCATTAACTTCCTCCCCAGTCGGTGTAGGCACCACAGGAACATTTTCCCGCGCTGCGCTACTTTCCGGTTCGGAGGGGGTGACTATCACCTCATCAAGTTCCACTTTCCTCCCACTCAATTCTTTCGAGAGAAACTCCTTCTCTAGAAAGGGCCCGTTCTTGGCAACGAAGATCTTGCCCTCGGATCTGAGGTACAAGGTATACCCAATAGTTTCCTTAGGGTATCCTATGAAGACGCATTTTTCCGACTTGGGTTCGAGATTTTCAGGTTGAAGTTTCTTGACATAAGCATCGCATCCCCAAACTTTTAGAAACGACAGCTTAGGTTTCTTCCCAAACCATAATTCATACGGTGTCGTCTCAACGGATTTCGACGGAGCCCTATTTAAAGTGAATGCGGCAGTCTCTAAAGCATAACCCCAAAATGAGAGCGGTAAATCGGTAAGAGACATCATAGATCGCACCATATCCAATAGAGTGTGATTACGACGTTCGGACACACCATTTCTCTGAGGTGTTCCAGGCGGCGTGAGTTATGAAACTATTCCACATTTCCTTAAGTGTGCACCAAACTCGTGACTTAAATATTCTCCACCACGATCTGATCGTAGGAATTTTATTCTCCTGTCACGTTGATTCTCAACCTCACTCTGAAATTCTTTGAACCTTTCAAAGGTTTCAGACTTGTGTTTCATCAGGTAGACATACCCATATCTACTTAAGTCATCAGTGAGAGTGAGAACATAACGATATCCTCCGCGAGCCTCAACACTCATTGGACCGCACACATCGGTATGTATGATTTCCAATAAGTTGGTTGCTCGCTCCATTGTTCCGGAGAACGGAGTCTTGGTCATCTTACCCATGAGGCATGGTTCGCACGTGTCAAATGATTCGTAATCAAGAGACTCCAAAAGTCCATCTGCATGGAGCTTCTTCATGCGTTTGACACCAATGTGACCAAGGCGGCAGTGCCACAAGTATGTGGGACTATCGTTATCAACTTTACCTTTTGGTATTCACACTATGAACATGTGTAACATCACGTTCGAGATTCATCAAAAATAAACCATTGACCAGCGGGGCATGACCATAAAACATATCTCTCAAATAAATAGAACAACCATTATTCTCGGATTTAAATGAGTAGCCATCTCGAATTAAACGAGATCCAGATACAATGTTCATGCTCAAAGCTGGCACTAAATAACAATTATTGAGGTTTAAAACTAATCCCGTAGGGAGATGCAGAGGTAGCGTGCCGACGGCGATCACATCGACCTTGGAACCATTCCCGACGCGCATCGTCACCTCGTCCTTCGCCAGTCTCCGTTTATTCCGTAGTTCCTGTTTTGAGTTACAAATATGAGCAACCGCACCGGTATCAAATACCCAGGAGCTACTACGAGTACTGGTAAGGTACACATCAATTACTTGTATATCACATATACCTTGGGTGTTGCCGGCCTTCTTCTTGTCCGCTAAATATTTGGGGCAGTTCCGCTTCCAGTGACCACTTCCCTTGCAATAAAAGCACTCAGTCCCGGGCTTGGGTCCATTCTTTGACTTCTTCCCAGTAACTGGTTTACCGGGCGCGGCAACTCCCTTGCCGTCCTTCTTGAAGTTCTTCTTACCCTTGCCCTTCTTGAACTTGGTGGTTTTATTCACCATCAACACTTGATGTTCTTTTCTGATCTCCCCTTCTGCTGATTTCAGCATTGAATATACCTCGGGAATGGTCTTTTCCATCCCCTGCATATTGTAGTTCATCACAAAGCTCTTGTAGCTTGGTGGAAGCGACTGGAGGATTCTGTCAATGACCGCGTCATCCGGGAGATTAACTCCCAGCTGAGACAAGCGGTTGTGCAACCCAGACATTCTGAGTATGTGCTCACTAACAGAACTATTCTCCTCCATTTTACAGCTGAAGAACTTGTCGGAGACATCATATCTCTCGACCCGGGCATGACCTTGAAAAACCAGTTTCAGCTCCTCGAACATCTCATATGCTCCATGTTTCTCAAAACGCTTTTGGAGACCCGGTTCTAAGCTGTAAAGCATGCCGCACTGAACGAGGGAGTAATAATCAGCACGTGATTGCCAAGCGTTCATAACGTCTTGGTTCTGTGGGATTGGTGCATCACCTAGCGGTGTTTCTAAGACATAATCTTTCTTGGCTACTATGAGGATGAGCCTCAGGTTCCGGACCCAGTCTGTATAGTTGCTGCCATCATCTTTCAGCTTGGTTTTCTCTAGGAACGCGTTGAAATTGAGGACAACGTTGGCCATTTGATCTACAAGACATAGTGTAAAGATTTTAGACTAAGTTCATGATAATTGAGTTCATCTAATCAAATTATTTAATGAACTCCCACTCAGATAGACATCCCTCTCGTCATCTAAGTGAAACATGATCCGAGCTTAACTAGGCCGTGTCCGATCATCACGTGAGACGGACTAGTCAAGATCGGTGAACATCTCCATGTTGATCGTATCTTCTATACGACTCATGCTCGACCTTTCGGTCCTCCGTGTTCCGAGGCCATGTCTGTACATGCTAGGCTCGTCAAGTCAACCCAAGTGTATTGCGTGTGTTCCGAGGCCATGTCTGTACATGCTAGGCTCGTCAACACCCGTTGTATTCGAACGTTAGAATCTATCACACCCGATCATCACGTGGTGCTTCGAAACAATGAACTTTCGCAACGGTGCACAGTTAGGGTGAACACTTTCTTGAAATTATTATAAGGGATCATCCTACTTGCTACCGTCGTTCTAAGCAAATAAGATGCAAAAACATGATAAACATCACATGCAATCAAACAGTGACATGATATGGCCAATATCATCATGCTCCTTTGATCTCCATCTTCGGGGCACCATGATCATCTTCGTCACCGGCATGACACCATGATCTCCATCATCATGATCTCCATCATTGTGTCTTCATGAAGTCGTCACGCCAACGATTACTTCTACTTCTATGGCTAACGCGTTTAGCAACAAAGTAAAGTAATTTACATGGCGTTATTCAATGACACGCAGGTCATACAAAATAATAAAGACAACTCCTATGGCTCCTGCCGGTTGTCATACTCATCGACATGTAGGTCGTGATTCCTATTACAAGAATATGATCAATCTCATACATCACATATATCATTCATCACATCTTCTGGCCATATCATATCACATATATCACTTGCTGCAAAAACAAGTTAGACGTCCTCTAATTGTTGTTGCAAGTTTTTACGTGGTTTGTAGGTTTTTAGCAAGAATGTTTTCTTACCTACGTATGACCAAAACGTGATTTGCCAATTTCTATTTACCCTTCATAAGGACTCTTTTCATCGAATCCGTTCCGACTAAAGTAGGAGAGACAGATACCCGCTAGCCACCTTATGCAACTAGTGCATGTCAATCGGTGGAACCTGTCTCACGTAAGCGTACGTGTAAGGTCGGTCCGGGCCGGTTCATCCTACAATGCCGCCGAAACAAGAAACGACAAGTAGCGGCAAGAAGACTTGGCAAACTCAACGCCCACAACTGCTTTGTGTTCTACTCGTGCATAGTAACTACGCATAGGCCTGGCTCTGATACCACTGTTGGGAATCGTAGCATAATTTAAAATTTTCCTACGCTCACCAAGATGCATCTATGGAGTATACTAGCAACGAGGGGAAAGGAGTGCATCTACATACCCTTGTAGATCGCGAGCGGAAGCGTTCCAATGAACGTGGATGACGGAGTCGTACTCGCCGTGATCCAAATCACCGATGACCGAGTGCCGAACGGACGGCACCTCCGCGTTCAACACACGTACGGTGCAGCAATGTCTCCTCCTTCTTGATCCAGCAAGGGGGAAGGAGAAGTTGATGGAGATCCAACAGCACGACGGCGTGGTGGTGGATGTAGCGGGTCTCCGGCAGGGCTTCGCCGAGCTTCTGCGAGAGAGAGAGAGGTGTTGCAGGGGAGGAGGGAGGCGCCCAAGGCTGTAGGTTGCTGCCCTCCCTCCCCCCCTTTATATAGGCCCCTTGGGGGGGCGCCGGCCCCAAGAGATGGGATCTCAAGGGGGGGGGGGGCGGCCACAAGGGGGAAAGGGGTTGCCTTGCCCCCCAAGGCAAGGGGGAACTCCCCCCCTAGGGTTCCCAACCCTAGGCGCATGGGGGGAGGCCCAAGGGGGGCGCCCCAGCCCACTAAGGGCTGGTTCCCTTCCACTTTCAGCCCACGGGGCCCTCCGGGATAGGTGGCCCCACCCGGTGGGCCCCCGGGACCCTTCCGGTGGTCCCGGCACAATACCGGTAACCCCCGAAACTTTTCCGGTGGCCGAAATTGGACTTCCTATATATAATTCTTCACCTCCGGACCATTCCGGAACCTCTCGTGACGTCCGGGGTCTCATCCGGGACTCCGAACAACTTTCGGGTTTCCGCATACATATATCTCTACAACCCTAGCGTCACCGAACCTTAAGTGTGTAGACCCTACGGGTTCGGGAGACATGCAGCCATGACCGAGACGCCTCTCCGGTCAATAACCAACAGCGGGATCTGGATACCCATGTTGGCTCCCACATCTTCCACGATGATCTCATCGGATGAACGACGGTGTCGAGGATTCAATCAATCCGTATGCAATTCCCTTTGTCAAACGGTATGTTACTTGCCCGAGATTCGATCGTCGGTATCCCAATACCTTGTTCAATCTCGTTACCGGCAAGTCTCTTTACTCGTACCACAATGCATGATCCCGTGACTAACGCCTTAGTCACATTGAGCTCATTATGATGATGCATTACCGAGTGGGCCCAGAGATACCTCTCCGTCACACGGAGTGACAAATCCCAGTCTCGATCCGTGCCAACCCAACAGACACTTTCGGAGATACCCGTGGTGCACCTTTATAGTCACCCAGTTACGTTGTGACGTTTGGCACACCCAAAGCACTCCTACGGTATCCGGGAGTTGCACGATCTCATGGTCTAAGGAAAAGATACTTGACATTGGAAAAGCTCTAGCAAACGAAACTACACGATCTTTTATGCTATGCTTAGGATTGGGTCTTGTCCATCACATCATTCTCCTAATGATGTGATCCCGTTATCAATGACATCCAATGTCCATAGTCAGGAAACCATGACTATCTGTTGATCAACGAGCTAGTCAACTAGAGGCTTACTAGGGACACGTTGCGGTCTATGTATTCACACATGTATTATGATTTCCGGACAATACAATTATAGCATGAATAATAGACAATTATCATGAACAAAGAAATATAATAATAACCATTTATTATTGCCTCTAGGGCATATTTCCAACACGGGGAGCCTGCTTCAGTCCATAAATGGCCTTCGTCAGATGACAGAGATGATGAGGCTGAGTGTGATCAACAAATCCAGGTGGCTGCCGCATGTAAACCTCTTCTTCATGCAATCCATGAAGAAAGGCGTTCTGCACATCAAGCTGGCGGAGAGACCATCTGCGAGAAACTGCTAGAGACAGAAGAAGTCGAATAGTGGTAGGCTTGACAACTGGGCTGAATGTATCCTCATAGTCCAGGCCCTGACGCTGTTTAAAGCCCTTAGCCACGAGACGCGCTTTGTAGCGCTCAATGGAACCATCTACATGTTTCTTCACCTTGAACACCCACTTCGAATCAATGATGTTGATGCGAGACGGAGGGGGAACAAGTGTCCAGGTCTTATTCTTCATAAGAGCATGATATTCTTGTTCCATAGCAGCCCTCTAGTGTGGAATACTCATAGCGTCTTGATAACTACGTGGTTCGGCGGTTGGATCATCCACAGCATGAGCCAGGCAGCAGCAAGATAGGTGACCGTGCCATCGGTGCCCTCCTTGGGACGAACAATGCCACTGCGGTTGCGAGTGTGTGGACGCCGCGGGGGAGGAAACACCGGGGCCGGCGGGATGTCCGGAGCAGGTGAGGCTGGTCCAGGGGACTCCGGCGAAGAAGGACCGGGTGACGTCGGGCCGGGAGACGGCGGACCAGGCGACAGCAGGCCAGGCGACGTAGGCCCCGGCGGCGTGTGAGCCGCTGCAGACCCGGGCGAAGTAGGCACCAAGGACGCCCGTGCGGATGGTGAGGGCGATGATGGAGGGGAGTCCGGGCGAGGAGGTGGCGACGGAGACTACTCAGAGGTGGCCGTCGGAGGCTCTGGCCCGGTCGCAGTAGCCAGCATGGGCTCCGGTCCAGGCGCGGTTGGAGACGGGGCGCCTGGTGCGGGGTCGAGGGCGGGAGGCAGTGCATGCACCGGCCGATCGACATGCACCACAGGCGACATAGCGGGTCCGTCAGGGAGGAGTTCCAGGCGAGCTCCACGTCCAATTCCTGCACCATGATTAGGTAACAACACAGGCAAATAAGCAACATCTTCAAATTGGCCAGGCATAAGAGGAGATGAATGCATAGAAGGTGTTGTGGTGGATGACTGAGGCATGGCAGAAAAGGGGAAGACGGTCTCATAAAAAACAACATCCCGAGATATGTAAACTCGATTGGTTGGGACATGGAGACACTTGTAGCCTTTATGGAGAGAACTATACCTTAAGAACACACACTTTTTGGAGCGAAACTCAAGTTTGCAATCATTATAAGGACGAAGATGAGGCCAGCAGGCACACCCGAACACCTTAAAAAAGGTATAGTCAGGAGTTTCACCTAAGAGAAGCTCAATCGGAGTTTTCATATTAAGAACACGCGTAGGTAATCTATTAATGAGAAAACACGCAGTAGCAAAAGCATCACTCCAAAAACGAAATGCTATAGAAGCATGAGCAAGAAGTGTGAGGCCGGTCTCAACTATATGGCGATGTTTGCGCTCAACAACGCCATTCTGCTGATGTGTATGCGGGCATGATAAACGATGAGAGATCCCAAGCTTATTAAAGAAGGCGTTGAGTTTGCGATATTCGCCCCCCCAATCTGATTGAACATGAATAATTTTATGCTTGAGTAGACGTTCAACACATGCAATTGAAACTGTATGAATATATCAAACACATCAGATTTGTGCTTAAGAAGATAAAGCCAAGTGAAGCGACTATAGGCATCAACAAAACTAACATAATAGTTGTGACCACTAACAGATGTTTGTGCCGGACCCCACACATCAGAAAACACAATTTGAAGAGGGTTCTTTACTTCTCTAGTAGATGAAACAAAAGGTAGCTGATGACTCTTGCCTTGCTGACAGGCATCACACACGGACATCTCTTTATTGCTAGACACTAATGGCAGCTCATGACGGTGGATTATGTGGCGAACGATGGGTGTGGTGGGGTGACCAAAGCGAGAGTGCCACTGGGAAGGCGACACACGAACACCGCTGAAGACGCACGGGGCGAATGGATCCTCCAAAGGGTACAAGCCTTGCCTCAACCGGCCACAAAGCAGAACGTCCCGGGTTGCTCGATCCTTAACAAAAAGATTAAAAGGGTGAAATTCACATAGGACATGATTATCAAGGGTGAGCTTAGGGACAGATAAAAGATTACGAGTTACCGAGGGTACCCGTAAAACATTACGAAGATGGAGCTGCCTAGAGGGATGACTAGTTAAAAGAGATGCTTGGCCAATATGAGAGATGGGCATACCTACACCATTGGCGGTGCGAACCTGATCGTGTCCGTAGTAGGGCTGGTAGGTGGAGAGTTTGTTGAGCTCGTTCGTCATGTGATCCGTGGCACCGGTGTCCATGTACCAGGCTGGATCAACACGGTAGGATGGTGTGTATCCCTGCTCGGCGCGCGGGTCCTTGCCCTTGGCGGCGATGTGGGCAGACGGCGAGGACGGGGCCGGGGCGGGGAGGACCAAAGTCTGCCATGGCAAACTGGCGCTCGTTGCCCTTGCCGTCGTTGCCGATGCCAAGGAAGCTCCTCTGAAAGCGGCGATGACACTTGGAGGCGACATGGCGTTCACGACCACATAGCTGGCACACCACCCTAGTGTTAGGGCCCCCACCCAGGGTCGATGCAGGGGGCGGGGCTGCCTTGCCAGGTGACGGGGCGGGTGGGCGCTGGCCACGAGAGGCCCAGAAGGCCGCCGGCTGGCGGTGATGGTGGCGGAGGAGCGACGAGCCTCGACGCGTTGCTCGGTGAAGAGGAGGCGTGAGTAGAGCTCGTGAGGAGGCATCGCTGGCTTGGCGTTGTGGACGGCCTCGGCGAGATTGTCGTAGTCGGCGTCGAGGCCTTTGATGACGAAGCTGGCGAACTCCTCGTCGCTAAGCGGCCGACCAATAGAGGTGAGCGTGTCCACCAGCACCTTCATCTTGTTGAAGTAGGTCGTAGCGGAGGAGTCCAGCTTCTTCATGTCGGCGAGTTCGCTGCGAAGGGCCATCGAGCAGGAGGTAGAGACCTGGGCAAAGGCGTGCTCCAGGGTCGTCCAGGCGTCCATGGAGGTGGCGGCGAAGAGACAAAGGCCAGTGACCCCATCGCCGAGGGAACCCTGGATGGCAGAGAGGATCGCCTGGTCCTGCTGCACCCACATACGGTGTTCCGGGTTGATGGCCGGGCCATGGACGGTAGGGATGACCTGCGGAGGACACGATAGCGAACCATCAACAAACCCGAGGAGAGACCGGCTGCGTAGCAGCGGTAGGACCTTGGCGCGCCAGAACAAGTAGTTGTCCGGCGTGAGTCGGATGGCGATCAAGTTGTCGAAGTGGAACGGCCCGGTGGGCGTGATTGCGCCAGCATCAGGGACGATTGGCGGCGGAGCCACGACAGGATCCACGACCGCGACCGATGCCGCGGGTGGCGGCGCGGGGACGATCGGGATCACGGCCGCGGGTGGTGCCGTGAGCGAGGCCGCAGGTGGCTACGCGGGCAGCGTCTCCTCCGAGGTCGCCGGGATGACTGCGAATGTCGAGGAGGATCCAGAGGAGGCCATCGCGGGCGGCGGCGACGCGACTAGTGCTGAGGCCGTCGCGGGCGGTGACGGTGGGATCGGCGCTGAAAACAGGGAGCCGACGGCGGTGGTGCCGAAGAACTGAGGCACTGACGGAGCCAGGGGGCGAGGTGGGAGGTTGAGGAGGGCGGCAAGCGACGCGGGGATAAACCCGGAGCTGGCGGCACCCGAAGCGGAAGCGGTCATGGCGCCGGCGGCGGCAGCCCTAGGGTTTAGGGTTTTGGTGCGGCGGCGGCGGCGGGTGGGTGGACGTGGAGGACCTAGGTTAGACTCGATATCATGTAAAACGTAGGTTTTGGGGGAACTGGCTCAACCCTCAAAGGGGTGGCCTATCACATATATATAATGATAACATACAAGTCCAATACCAATAAGGTATGGTTTACACAGTAGGGCTACAATACGAAGTCTAACATTATCTGCTCCATTAAACTTCAACCTTGCGCTGATCTTGATCTTGTTCAAGATTCAGATACTTGCCAGGTTTAGTAGAAGCTGGGGTACTTGTAATGTGAGCTATAAAATACAGAGTTCGGTCGCAGATATCCCTCCCGTGATGCTCCCGCGAGTGCCAGGGGGGAAACCCTAGCGCCGCCTCGACCTCCCCCCCCTCCTCCCTCCCTCCCCTCACCGCTGCCTCGATGTACTGGCGGGCAAAGCCCGGCCAGTGCTGGTGGCGGCGGGGCACTTTCCTTCCCCCGCTCGGCCCGGCAGGCGCGGGCCTCAGGGTCGGGCGGCGGCGCGACATTGGCTCGGGGCATGGCGGCAGCAGACGGCGGCGGAGACGCGGGCTGTGGGCGGCGGCGTGAAGGGGCTGCAGCAGCGGTGGTGCGCGGTGGGCTCCGGCGGCGACGGACGGCCAGATCTGGGCCCAGGCGGCGTGGGTTGCGGGCGTCCGCTCCTACCGTGGCCGCGGCTGGTGTTGGTGGAGGCGCAACAACGATGGCTGGTGGGCGTGCTGGTCGGGATCCAGGCGTCCCGCCGGCTGGACGACGGCGGCAGCGCAGATGGGCTCCCCGGTGAGTTTTCTTGGTGGTCAGCGGCGGTCCTTGGGGGTCCTCCTCGCCAGTGGCCGGGTCTGCGACGGTGGCTTTGCGCTGTTCTATGACGGCTGCTGAGATGGGGCGGCACAGGGGTGTGTCTAGTGGGGAGGTTGGCTGGAGGGATGGGCGGCGCCGACGTGCTCAGGTCACCCGTCACTGGCACAGGGGTGTGCCGGTCCGGATGCGTCCGCTCCCTCACCTCCCCCTTTCCCAACCACGTGCAGGTTGTCGCAACTCCGGCGATGCTCAAGGCGGGTCGTCCCCCGCGAGACATCGGTCGGGGGTGTCCCTCTGGTACAAAGCTGGCCTCTTTGGATGGTCTTGGGGGTGCCTGGATGTTGGGCGGCGGCCCTGGTGGCGGGAGGCGTGGAGTTCGAGGGCGGAACCTGCGTCTCAGGTGCGGGCGGGCAGCCATGGCTTCATGTGGGGCTTGGCTGCGGGTGGTGGGCGGAGCGGGGGTGTCGGAGGGGTGTGATCGCCGGGGTCCATCACTTGCCCAGTCCTCGTACCGGCCGGCTGCTGCGGCGTCCACGGACGCCGTATCCTTCTTGAAGGCTCCGTCGCGGTGCTCCCACTCCTCCATGTGGCTCCGGGTGAAAACTTGATCTCCAGATCGGATGGTGGCGGCTATCCGTGGTCGTACCCTTTTGGGAGGCACCGTCGTGGAGTCCTTGCTCCGTCATTGTCTGTCTCACCCCTCCTCGATGGCTCCAAGTAGTTCTTCTTGCTTCATCTCTAGTTTGCTTGGTTGTCGTTCGAGTGGTGTGTCGGTGCCCGGCACCTTTGTATCGTTTCGCTCGGATGTATATGGTGATGTTTACTTTATAATATATATCTAGTTTCAGACTCGTTACTTCAGTTGAGAAGACAATGGCTTTTAACTTGTCCAGATGGTACTACAGTAGTATTTAAACTGTGATTTGTTTATTTGCTCCGGTGCCTTTTCCAGATCAAGTACGAGCTGGGAAACGCTGAGGTGGTGTGTGAACTTTCTGGCCCTGCTTGCTTGATGAGAAGATTTACCGGCATAGAGTGAGATGGATGTCATCATCTCTGGATTATGCAGATATATATAATATACAGACAGTTAAGCAGCAGTTTCATCGTCTGTATGATAGAGAGGCATTTCTCCTGGTGTCAGCGTTGTTTAGTTCTGGTTGAGTAAACAGTATTGATTTGACCTTTTAACTTGTTCAGAACACAACACCTGCTATGTGAACCGTGATCTCTTTTTTTAACCTGTTTCGATGTTTGTATGTAGAGATCAAGTACTAGTACAAGTTGATGGGGAAAAAAGCTCATGTCCGTGAACTGTTTGGTCCTGTCTTCCGTATAAATGGAATGATTTGTCCTTTGACATTTCCCCGGGTTTAGTAAGAGTTGGGATATGTTGTACTCACACCTGCGAGCTGTCTATCTAGTTTCAGCGTCATTATTATTTGGTTGAGAAGACATTGAGTAGCCTTCAACTTAGTTGAGAAACATTGCTGTACGGCAGCAGTGCTGATTACTGGGGGCGTTGCCGGCACTACTGGCGGCGTGGGTGGAAAGAAGAAGAGAGATTTTACTGAAACTGGAAAAAAAATCAGTCAATTGAGCCATAGGTGCTTCTTACTACGGGCGTTCGCCGGGCCCTCACTCCCAGCGAACGTTCGCTAGTTAGCATCACCGATTAGGAGTATATTTCATCAAACTTGGTCCAAACTCGAACAGTAGTGAGATTTAATGACAGCGCGAGGGAGAGGAGGTGGATATTGGATTAATCGTGCGTGATAATTAGGCGGTTTCTCCTCCCAGATCCAGGGCTCTCCACCCCTCTTCCTTCTCGCACAATGCCCGGCGGCGGCTCCTGTCACGGGGGAATCAGGCCATTGGCGAGGTCTTCCAGCCATATATAGTTCGAGGGCTTCCCTACGGCGGAGGAGCTCTTTTCGTTCCCCCGATAAAAAGCACGGCGGAGGGGCCCAAGAAGCGCATCGCCGATCTCAAGATTGAGCCATACTGTAAGGAAGTAAGTAAGTGCATCATCGCTCATCTGGTTTATTTTGGTGGCTTCCCTTGGCGTGTGGGGAAACAGAGCCATGGATGAATAGCACGCCAATCTAATCAATGCACTGAAACACTAAGGCAAGTGTGTATATATATCGACACTCTGTGTAGTTATATTACAGTTCATTCGCATAAAATGCGTATAATCAAAATAGAGTAGTCATTAACCAGCATGATATAGTTTACAAACACAATTACCTTGTTTCCGGAGGTACATATCGCATTACTCAAAGATCAAAGTAGAATTTTTTTATGAATAAATATGCTGGAAGGTAATTAAAACCCAGATTGATGGATCAATCCAACCTGAGTAGAGGAAGACACGCAAGTAGAGGCCCCGAGGAAGATCCATGAGTTGTCACGCGGCACGCCATAAATTTATAGAGAACTTCAAGAACAACTATGCATGTTTCTTCTCCACATATGGCCTGTTGATGTGTCCCTCTACGAATTTTTTCCATCCTTTCACTGTATCATCAGTAGCATAACGGTGGAGTATCACCTCACTGAGGTTTGACAGATGTGTTATGCCCGAGACTCCACGAAGTACTGGACAAAGCAGCTGAAGAGAACCTAGAAGGGTCATGGCTCCTTCGTCGATTAGTATAGGCCGGAGCTTTGACGACTCAAAGCACAGCCAGACGAGGCTTTTGAATCCACCAGCTTTCACATGGAAGACGTGATTCCATAATCCATCAACATCCTCGGCGAGCTTGAGATATTGCAGGCAATGCAAGTGCTGCAGCTCTGACAATTCCACGCTCTTGCGACCAGTTGAGAAGAGGTGCAGCTTCTTGAGATTACTAACCTGTTTTAACTCGGCAGGCTTAGGCAGGCTTCCCAATCCTTGACGTCATTTGAAGCAGGCTTAAGCAGTATCTGGGCTTCCAGATAGTGCTCGGCATTTGTTCTTGTCATGTGAAGAAACAGAACGTACTTTGAATGATTCTATGGAGGAAAGATCCCCTGCTATTCAAACATTGCTATGCGATAGTGATGTGTTCAGACCATTGCAGCATCTAGCAAAATACAACACTTTGCATGCCTTGAAGCTCTGTCTGAGAACTTTCTCATTTCCGTTGAAACCAAAGTATCTACATCACCTGAGGTACCTTGATCTCTTAGAAAGTTTTATAATATCACTTTCTGAAGGTATAAGTATTCTATATAACCTGCAAGTGCTGGACCTTTCCAACTGCCGTTATCTTGAACGACTTCCAAGGCAAATGAAGTATATGACTTCCCTCTGCCACCTCTACACTCATGAATGTCCGAGGTTGAAGAGCATGCCTCCAGGACTTGAAAATCTCACTAAGCTGCAGACACTCACAGTTTTGGTAGCAGGAGTTCCTGGCCCTAATTGCACTGATGTTGTAGAGCTGCAGCATTTAAACCTTGGTGGTCATCTAGAGCTACGCCAGGTAGAGAATGTTAAAGAAGCAGAGGCAAAAGTGGCGAATCTTGGAAACAAGAAGGATCTCAGAGAACTGACATTAAGATGGAATTCTGTTCGTGACAGCAAGGTGCTCGACAATTTCGAACCACATGGTGGGCTGCAGGTTCTGAAGGTATATTCCTATGGAGGAGAGTGCATGGGTATGCTGCAAAACATGGTTGAGATCCATCTTTTTCATTGTGAAGGATTGCAAATTTTGTTCAGATGCAGTGCAATCTTCACTTTTCCAAACCTGAAGGTACTAATGCTAGAACATTTGTTGGGTTTTGAAAGATGGTGGGAAATAGATGAGAGGCAAGAAGAACAAACAATATTGCCTGTGCTTGAGAAGTTGTTTATTAGTAATTGTGGAAAGTTGGTAGCATTACCTGAAGCACCATTGCTGCAAGGACCTTGTGGTGAAGGTGGTTATACATTGGTACGCTCAGCATTTCCTGCCCTGAAGGTACTTAAAATGAAAGATTGGAGAGCTTTCAGAGATGGGATGCAGTCGAAGAGACTCAAGGAGAACAGATATTGTCGGTTAAGGACTGCCCACAGCTGATAGATTTACCTGAAGCACCATTGCTTCAAGAACCATGTAGTGAAGGTGGTTATAGATTGGTACGTTCAGCCTTTCCTGCCACTGGTAGAGAATAGGCCTTTAGTCCCAGTTCGCAAAGGCCATTAATCCCGGCTATGCAACCGGGACTAAATATGCGCGACTAAAGGCCCCCCCCTTTAGTCGCGCCTCTTACGAACCGCGACTAAAGGCCCGTCCATGTGGGCGCCAGGAGTCCGTCGGGGCGGAGGACCTTTAGTCCCGGTTCTCGTGGCTAACCGGGACTAAAGGCCTCCTCCGCAGGTTTAGGGTTTTAGCCCCCCTAAACCTGGTTTTTTTGCGAATTTTTTTATTTTTTTTTTAATTTTCAAATTTCTGAATTATTTTAACCTCTAATCTCTAATCACCATCCCTCATCACTGCTCAATTTATCCTCTAATCTTTAATCACCCCTCATCATTCCAAATCATCTAACTTCCCGGACGGTCACCCATCCTCTCACTACTCCAGCCTGAGCACGCTTAACTTCCGGGTTCTATTCTCCCTCGTTTCCAAGTCTGCACTTGTTGTTTTCCTGACAATAGTAGGATGTCAATTCTATTAACCCTCAGGAATTTAGCTTGAGCATGAAGTGACACATTTCACTGTTTGAGTTTGAAACTATTGTTTTAAAAAACAATAATTATTTAGTAACACTAATATTTATGGAATAATTAGTTTGACCATTGTTTGACCACAGTTTGATCAGATTTGACCAAAATTTTAAAAAAACTAAAATAATTATTTAGTAACACTAATATTCTAGAATAATTAGTTTGACCATTGTTTGACCACAGTTTGACCACAATTTGAAATTTTTTGAATTTTTTTGCCTCCCCAGATCTTAAAAGCCCCGTATCTTTTTTTCTATTAGGTTTTTGAGGATTTTGAAAATGTTTAACGGGGTTCTCCCCGTTAAATTCGGATGTAACTTTTCGAGTAGATGATTTTTTCATATAAAAAACTTTTTCATCCGAGTTCGTATGCAAAAGTTATGCCCATTTTAAGAAATTCCAGAGAGATTTTGCAAATAAAGTCGAAATTCATATTTGTTAATTTTCCCAACAATTAGACCACATATCACATGAGAAACTTATTTTATTTTATTTTTTTGACATTTCCATCATTTTCTTTTGGTTTTTCTAAAACTGAAAAGGCGGTCGGGGGGGGGGGGGGGGGTAGAGTTTGATGGCCCCTTTAGTACCGGTTCGTGCCGTGAACCGGTACTAATGCCTCAAATCCCATTAGTACCGGTTGGTGGCACCAACCGGGACTAAAGGACTAACCTTTAGTCCCGGTTGGTCTGCTCAACCGCGACTAAAGGCCTTCGGGCCAGCCTGAGGAGGCCAACCGGGACTAAAGGCCCTCCCGTCCGCCAGCTGTCGACCGAGCGCGCTGGGCCCAGATAGTTGGTCGCGGGTCTCCTCCCGAACCGCGACTAAAGAACCCTTTTGTCGCGGTTCGATTATTTTGGGGACTAATGGCGGCGTATGGAAGCCTCTTTTTCTACTAGTGTGCCTTAAAGGTGCTCAGAATGAAATGCTTGGGGAGCTTTCAGAGATGGGATGCAGTCGAAGGGACATTGTTTCCTCAGCTTGAGGAACTGTTAGTTTTGAGATGCCCAAAGGTAACAGATTTACCTGAAGCATCAAAACTCAGTGTATTATTTATTATAGATGGCAAGCAAGAGATCTTCCACTGTGTAGACAGGTATTTGTCTTCATTGACCAATCTGACACTGAGGCTGGAATACACAGAAACAACATCAGAGGCTGAGTGCACTTCAATTGTACTGGTGGACAGCAAAGAGAAATGGAACCAGAAATCCGTTCTTACAGTTGTGAGGTTAGGATGCTGCAACTCATTCTTTGGACCAGGTGCACTAGAGCCGTGGGACTATTTTGTACACCTTGAAAAGTTGGAAATTGATAGATGCGCTGTGCTCGTTCACTGGCCAGAGAAAGTGTTCCTAAGCTTGGTATCCTTGAGGACATTAGTCAGTACAAACTGCGAAAATCTGACTGGATATGCACAAGCTCCTGCAAGCTCCTGTTGAGCCATTGGCGTCCGAAAGGAGTGAACACCTGAGAGGTCTGGAGTCTCTTTGCTTAAGAAACTGCCCAAGTTTAGTAGAGATGTTCAACGTCCCGGCATCTCTCAGGGAAATGGATATTTCCGTGCAGTGAGCTTGAGTCCATATTCGGCAAGCAGCAGGGCATGCCAGATTTAGCCCAAGGGTCTTCCTACACTGAGGTAATCGTGCGTGCAGATGTATCAGAGTTGTCATCCTCACTCATGAATCGCTTTTTCCATGCCTAGAATCTCTATGCTTATTTTATTGTGGAAGCTTACCAGCGGTTCTAAATCTGCCTCCATCCTTAAAGACCATAGTTATTAGTAGTTGCAGTAGTATTCAAGTCCTATCATGTCAACTGGGTGGGCTCAAGAAACCACAAGCCACTACCTCGATAAGCAGAAGTCCTATCATGCCAGAGCCATGAGCAGCAACAGCACCAACCGCAAGAGAGCATTTACTTCCTCCCCATCTCGAATTTCTATCAATACAGGACAGTGCTAGCATGTTGGGTGGGACTCTTCGTCTGCCTGCACCCCTCAAGAGGTCCAAGGCGCTCCCTCCCTCTTCCTTCCCGCACAATGCCCGGCGGCAGCTCCAGTCATGGGGAATCAGGCCATTGGCGAGGTGCGGCCCACCGACGCGCGGGTCTTCCGGCCACAGTTCGAGGCCAACCCTACGGCGGAGGAGCTCTTTTCTTCTCCCCGATAAAGCACGGTGGAGGAGCCTAAGAAGCGCATAGTCGATCTCAAGATTGGGCCATAGTGTAATTAAGTAAGTGCATCATCGCTTATCTCATTTATTTTGGTGGCTTCCGTTCGCGTGTGGTGCTAAGGCAAGTGTGTGTGTGTGTGTCTAATCAAAATAGAGTAGCGATTAACCAGCATGATATATAGTTTACAAACACAATTACCCTGTTTCCGGAGGTACATATCTCATTACAGTTTACTGCTCGACGGGCTCAAATGTACAAATTATTTATTTTGTGAATATAAATATGCTGGGAGGTAATTAAAACCCAGATTGATGGATCAACCGAACATGTCAATAGAGGGCCCGAGGAAGATCCATGAGTAGTCACGCGGCTCGCCATAAATTTATAGAGAACTTCAGGAACAATTATGCCTGCTGCCTCTCCACATACGGCCTGTTGATGTGTCCCTCTACGAATTTTTTCCATCCTTTCACTGTATCATCGGTAGCATAACGGTGGAGTATCACCTCTCTGAGGTTTGACATATGTCTTATGCCCGAGACTCCACGAAGTGCTGGCGAAAGCAGCTGAAGAGAACCCACAAGGGTCATGGCTCCTTCGTCGATCATTATAGGAGGGAGCTTTGAGGCCTCAAAGCACAGCCAGATGAGGCTTTCGAATCCGCCAGCTTTCACATGGAAGACGTGATTCCATAATCCATCAACATCCTCTGCGAGCTTGAGATATTGCAGGCAATGCAAGTGTTGCAGCTGCGACAATTCGTCGCTCTTGCGACCAGTTGAGAAGAGGTGCAGTTTCTTGAGATTGCTCACCTGTTTTAACTCGGCAGTCTTAGGCAGAGTTCCAAATCCTTGACACAGTTTGATGGCACTTATAGTGCCACCGGTCTTGAGAAAATCCAGAAAGGTATTGGGGACACAATTGAAATCAACGGACACGGAGTCGAGATCCATACAAGGATCCGGATCGATAGAACGCTTCTTAAGAGTGGATTCCAGGCCAGTGTGAACCAAATTCCTATCACCAGGGATTGGTTCTGGTATACAAGTGGCAGGAACTGTGCTACTCGGAGCTTCCTTGTACCACACCTTTACCTTCTTCAGCTTTGTGGCGTGATGTACTACATCTACGACAATCTCTAAACATGGTGTCTCGTGGACAGATATACCACCAAGAGTGTGCAGCTGACTTCTCTTTTCTGAAAGAAACTTGGCAACCTTGTCTCTGTTTTTGTTGTCCACGTTGGTTAGCTCAAACTTGCCAAACAGGTAGGCAATCCGTGGGAGCATGATGACTTCCACAGGCAATTTTTCCACCAGTGTGCCCCGAGTGTCCAGCGTCTCTAAGCATTGGAGCTCCTTCACATTTTCGGGAAGCTCCTTGGTATCTGAATTCCTGAGGCTGAGAAACCTGAGAAGCAGCAACCCACATATGTTATCAAGAACCTCCTTTGTAAGCCCAGTGCAACCTTCGAGGTCCAAGACTCTCACCAGCTTGCATTCCTCAAAATCCAGAATCCTACTCTTGAATATTGCCAAGGACCTGAGAACAGACAAATCCATTCCCTCTGGACGTGTGGTGCCTCGTACAAGGGAGCTGGACTGAACAGTGAGCCGGCGGACTTTGCCGGTTCTGCTATGCAGAGCCTTGTCCTCGTGAATCAGACTCATGAAGTTTCTGGACACTGCTATCTTGATGGTAAACTCCAGCATTATACTATGCACTCGGCACCTCTTGGCAACGTTGGTATAGTTGCGAATGGGAACGGGCTCAATCATGCTATGGTCCATCAATTTCCTCAAACACTCACGGACATCTCCAACAATCAACTGTTGATCTTTGGCTACATCGTCATCTCTAGGAAGCAATCCTTCTGCTATTAATCTTCTGACTAGGGAATTGGTGGCTGTCTGATGACCATGGGAAAATATGCTTACATAAAGTAAGCACTCCTTCTCACCATGTTTGAGGTTCTCGTAGGGCTCAACAAGCGCCTTTCTCATTTCCGCAAATGCGGAGAAATCCTCAGAAGAGCTGGTCTCACGACATGCCAGGCAGTCACGAAGTTCTTGGCTTACTTGCTTAAAATCTTTAATTGTTGGATCTGGCCCTTTCTGACGCAAATATTTAGCTGTACTGATCAATGCCATTGGTAAGCCATCACACTTTTTAGTGATGATATCAACATCATTGTCCTGCAAGTCAACTTCATCTTCTGCTGAGTAGCCATCATCTTGCCAGAACTTCGTCCGGAATAGTCTTCTTGAATTTTCTTTGTCCAGACCTTTCATTGTGTACATATAACTGCCAGGTCTCCCACAGCTTCGCGCCCTGGCGACGGATGGAACGATTGTGCTTAAAATTATTCTGCTGTCCATGACATTTCCACGGAATGCATTACTTATGTCCTTCCATGGTGTCACTCGCTCCATGTCATCAACAAAGACCAGGTACCTAACAATATTGAGAATGAGTATATCCTTTTATGAGAGCATGTACAAAGATATGCCTACTGATATATTCAAAATGTATCTGTATTATGTTTTATTTATGCAAAAAAGTGGCCGTGTCCTGTCCAGAAATAGTTTCTAAAATCTTTTGCACAACTACCATTTACTTAGTCTTGCTATTCATACTTCTTTGGTGTAATTAATTTCAAAGTGTTTTTATTGGTTTCTTCTAGATGGGTGAATTGTTTGGACCCTAAAGAACCTATCACAAATTTAGAAGCCAATTTGATGTAGATGTTTTCTGAACAAGGAATGTGAGGTTTTGAACCTTTCAACACAAATATGACGTTGAACTGACAAAGTTACAGCAAGACATTTAATGTCACACCGAGCTACCTAAAAAGTGCACATGGGCCACCTAATTCAGCGTCCGAATGATTGTACTTAGGTTTTTCATTCTTTATCATGGACCACCTAACGACGGGTGAATTTATCTAAATTTCTAATTAAACTTCAAATTGGATTTGGCTCACATTGCCATCCTCTAATCAATGTTACAAATAGCAGGAGCATGTGAGCTTGGGGGCCCAAAACGCTCCCCTCGGATATATGTATATATTGTATCCTTATTGTCAAGGTTAACCTTGGGCATGTTATGTTGTGTTAACAAAAAGAGACGTGTGCATCAGATGAAGTGCATCAGGGGATGCGAATTGCCAAGTTGAAAGGATATCTTAGCCCCTAATTTGGTTTTGGTGTTAATGGCGAGTGATTAGTGGGACTACTGTCTTAGCTAGTGTTCAAAGAAGATTAGTCCCAAAGTATTGAAAAAAAGGATTGGAGACCTCACAACCGAAAATTGATATGTATCGGTGTGTAAATTTCCATCTTTTTTGTTTATTTGGGTCGTCTTGACGCTGCATCATTAAGAGGGTGAAATAAAGTTCAAGGTGGTGTATCATTATTGATACATATACATCCTATGATACGCATGTGGCTTTTTCACCGAGTAAAGGTAACTACTCCAAAGCCTCATTACTAATGTTTCAATGAAGGTCGGGTAGCCTCGGATAGTGATACCTCTCGGGTGGCCTGGAAGTATATGGCCTGAGTTACAAATCCTAGGGAAATCCTTGCTATTTGGTCCAGATTTGAGCCCAAAGGAAGTTGGATTTAAATTGGGGACATTGACGCCCTCTCATGGATCTAGAGGCTGAGGACAAGGAGGGGGAGGTTGTCGAGGCCACGAAGAAGGACAATGCCCCCGAGGGGATTGAGGACAATGATGCTGACGACGATATTGTTGGGGCTTTGTCTTATCCTTTGCACATCCCTAGATCTTACAGTAGCAGGCGGGTGATACCTGGAGTGATCAAATGCCACACCCTTGGGAGGAGTACAAGAGGTAAGGCGGTTGTAAAGCTGTAATGATGCATTTAATTGATAATCTACGAAATATGTTTTTCTAATTCTATACATCCGTCTAAAATACGTCTATATACATCCGTATGTAGTCCATATTAAAATCTCTAAAAAGACTTATAGTTAGGAACGGAGGGAGTAGGTGCTAAATATGGATCAGAAACAAGGCCAAGCGTGATCTTGCTTGTGCGTGAAAGAAAAATGCAAGCGCTCAAAGCATTATTTAGTTATGCGGCCATGCCATGAATTGATGGACGCAGTACCTTTGGAGGTATTAATCATGAATAAAAATCCATCGGAGGTGGTCCTCCCTAAAAGTTGCGCACCAGGAAGTTACAGTTACAACATGGTTTAAAGCCGGACGCCTTTGGCGTCTTCGTTCCAAAAAAAAAACATGGTTGTGCATAATGGCCGCAGAAGGACCTACCATCATGCAACTGAATGTCATTGTCGGTCGATCAAACCGCCTCACATGGCCTTTTGTGCCGCCTGGGAAAGACTATGTATTAATGAGAAAATTTTCTTTCAATTATGAGTTCAAGGGTAGAAATTTTGTCACACATAACCCACATTTGGTTGGTTTAATTTATTATCAAAGTTCAATTTTACAATCATGTGCGCCTTATTCATTGGAATGAAGAGAATATCTATTATGATCCTCTTTCTAGTTTGGTTGTAATCACCTTAGACTTTAAATATTAGGACCGAATCACTACAATAATATTTTGCAAGAGATAAAACTACTCAAATCTAAATATGATTTTCAACATATGACTGTGTATCCTAGCACATGGTATTTTTTTCGTGAACAAATTCAGTTTCTTCCACCTATAACCCTCCAGGTGTAGCCATGTGAGAGATTTTACCTACTTACAATATTAGCACATTTGTTCTTCTTTAGTTTTGAATCCTGTGTGATAGATTTTACCTTGGTTTGTTATTTTCCTGAACTAGACGCATGAGAGAGAGAGAGAGAGAGAGAGAGAGAGACCTTTTGTCCTTTCGGAAATGTTGGACAGCTTCAGAGGTACTCCAGCGGGCTGGTGATAGACGAACCACTTGGAGAATCATGTTTAAGAAACGTTGCAAAGCTTGGGAGATTCTTCCAAGTAGTGATGTAGGAATAACTTCTTCGAGGATCTTGTTTAGAAAACCCGCATGGATGTGGTCGGAGGCCACAACCCATGCCTTGTAATCGAAATCCTTGGTGACAGCATCGTCTTCGTAGAGTGTCCTTGCCAGAGCAGTCTTTCCTGAGCCGCTACATCCAACGATGGAGATGACACTTAGTGTCCCTCGATGGGGCTCAACGTGTGGCGAGAGAAGCTCCTTAATCTCCATTTTTGGTCCTTGGATGCCCACGAGATCCACCTCTCGAGCATAAGAAATTGGAGCTCTAGTCGATGACGGCGGACTGGCCAACGTTGAAGTTCCCCCGGTCGGTGGTGGCATCGGTTCGAAGCTTTTTGGCAGCTCTTCTATCAGACTCTTGATGCGATCCTTGAAATCGTCAATGAGTTGAATAAGTCGAGGACGAGAGTCTAACCCCACCGCAGCGAGGAAGAAGGAGCGACATGGTCCGGGAACCCAGAGAGCTTGTATGAAGTCATCGATATCAAAAGCCAGCTCCTGCAGCTGCAATTGCATTCCTGGTGCCAGTTGCAGCTGCTTTCTCTTGAAGCGCCCTTCGATGTCGATGAGTATCTGGAGATAATTCTTCATGGAAATGAGGCCAACGGCGAGCGAGTCTCTGCGCTCGATGTTTTTCTCTATAAGGTCAGCCAGCGTCTTCATGCACCCCATCACACTCTTGATCAGGCTGATGACCTCCATTGTTCTCCACTCCGCACCTCTCCCTCTCACGCCCTATGAGGAAATGACATCCATCAAGCGTACAGGATGTACACTCAGTAATAGAGGAACGACAGGCTGCATATCTAAGGAGCATGAGAGTATTATGCCAATCACAATTCTAGCCGGTTGCAAGAGTTCTACATAGATTATTCTATACTTCCTCCGTCCAAAAAAATTTGTCCCTCAAATGGATGATGGTGCTAGATACATCCATTTGAGGGACAAAGTTTTTTCGGATGGAGGGAGTATGTATTTGTAATTCCAACATAATTTAGTTATCGATAAGTATTTGTAATGAAAATTTACCTTTTTTTGCTGCTTTCTCAAAACTTCCTTCCAAAGCAAGGTTGATGGCAGCCGTAAACTACATTAAGCAAACTGTGTGCGCCAGAGAGGGAGAGAGAGGGGCACACACACATAAAGCAAACTGTGTGCGCCAGCACGGAATCTAGTCCTTATATGTGATTATTTGATAAATCATGCCCCATCCCGCAAAATTCTTTGTAGAATTTTCATCCAGGAACGCTATGTACCTGCACTTAAATGTATAATGCATTCAGGGCCATCTTAGAAATGGTTCCCATAGAACGTTATATTGCTTCAACTCGATGGATATCCCTTGCTAAGTCCACAGCTGCACTTCGTTAAGTAAACATTTTCTAATTAGCACCCACTAAATACAACTCCCACATGTGGACACACCATCACCACTACGTGTGAAGAATAATCCCATAGGTAGGTTCGTCACCACATGCGAATCACTATGGGTATGCTTATATGAACTTGAAGTCTTCATTATACATACAGCCACACATCCGAGACCGAGAGACAAAGAGAAATAGAGAGGCCAGTAGAGAGAGATTGAGATCTAGATCATGGAGGGTCTGCCTTTGGCGTGCTATTCAACAGGGACAATAAATTCCCTTCTCGACAAGCTCACCAGACTGAAGAATCATTCCAATCCAACAGAAGAGTTCTCCGACCTGACAAAAAACTTCAAGAAAGCTGTGCGGAGCCTTAAGGAGGATTTCTGCGACATGCTCGGCGTACCCACGGTGTGTATGAAGCAAGTCAGGGAGCTGGTCTTCGAAATCGAAGACTGGATCGATCAGAAGCGGGAGACCGACATGCTGGATCCATCGGACACAAAAGAAATCCAATATTTCATGACCGAGATCAGGGAAGCGCATGAGCGCTTCACATGGTATGGCGATCTTTTCAAGGAAGTGCTCACCGAGCCCGGTCTTGATGTCGTTGCACCCAGGAAAATGACCATCAACCCTCGACTGCCCATCGAGGAGAAATCTTGCCCTGGTATTCTTGATGGCCCAAGAGACAAGATCGTCAAGCACCTAACAGAAGACAAGGAAGAGATGCGGAAGGTGGTATCTATTGTCGGAATGGAAGGCCTTGGTAAGACTACTCTTGCCAAGGAGATCTATTCAGAACTTCAACTTCGTCGGCAGTTCGAGTGCCAAGCTTTCGTGTCTGCTGGCAGCAGACCTTCCACGAGGGAGATACTAAATGATATACTCCGTCAAGTAAAGCCTTGGAGTGCTAAATTATCTAGCTACGAGAAAACTAAGGATGTGGAAGAAATTATCACTGAGCTCCGAGAATACTGCGGCACTAAGAGGTACTAGCAATTACATTGTTATATGGTATACCATTGTAAGTTCATTCATGGTTCTCCAAATAATGAAAAGGTAAAAAAGAAAGATATTCAAAAACACAATTATTAGGTTCATTATTTCATACTCCCTCCGTCCGGAAATACTTGTCGAAGAAATAGATATATCTACACGTATTTTAATTCTAGATACATTTAATTTTATCCAGTCAAGTAATTCGAGTAGGAGGGAGTATTAATGTAGCATGCCAATGCCTGATTTGGTCCCCCTGAAGTTCATCATAGCCCATACTTTCTCTAAATATGCAGTGGCAGGCCTTAAGGTGAATACCAGTTTACAAAAGAAATAGTAGATTGCATAATGTCAAATTTCCGGTTAGGCATTTGCTAGACGTGATATGCTATACTGTCTTCGTTGGCAAATTTGGCTACTGAACAACATTTTATTATGTAGAGTTAATTACATTTTTTATCCCTTCTTTTGTTGTGATGTCACATGTGTGGTGAGGTGACATGTCTGCTAATTGAGAAAAATAATATTATTGGAGACCAACTATTTAGGTATATTAGAGATGATACCCCGCCCGTCGTTGTGGGATGTGATTGCCATTTCAATGAGATTTGGTTGTATGAAGAAAAATTAATATTTTAGGTCAATAATATGAGAATTAAAAGCAAAATACATATATTTTATTATTGTTTTTTCGACAAAGGGTGGATACAAACATAATGATCGCACACCCGACCTCTGCATAGTTAGGATGCACATAGACGACACCAATGCAGGCACACAAAAAAACCGCCCGCAAATAGAAAAATCATATAAGACTGAAGCTATGCTTAAGCGATGAAAAAGAAGAAACCCGGAAGCAATCAAATTTGCGATCAGCAAACTACAACAAAGACCATATCCGCACCAACCATCGCATGACACCACAAGGACAAGTTTCTTCAACAGAAACACCTCCAGGAAGGGACCGACACTCGATCACCGCCGTCACCGGATCCAACCACCAAAGGCCAGAGTCTAGGTTTTCACTCTGAAGAACCAATACGAGCATATCCGAGAAACGACAACAAGATAATGACGCAAAAACATTGCCATTGCCAAGTCTAGCCAACTCGCGTCAGACCCTAGGTTCTCACCCTAGAGCTCGAGACCGGGTACTTTAGAAGTACCATCATTGGAGTCAATCGTTTGTCATCGCTACCACTTTTCCAAAATCCTAAGAGTTGCATGTACTGGGCTAGAAACCCCACCGCAGCCACTTCACAATCATACCCTCTAGGTCAAGCCGTCATTTATAGATTGCATCTCACCGTTGAAGGCAATCACTAGATCTGAAGAGGGTAACCCTCACAAAGAACTTTCAACGGTCATCGCAATTCACAAGGAGGTCGCTGACGCTGGCCGAAGTGGTCACCATGGAAATACACCCACGACAAAGCACCTCACCCTAATTGCAACCTTATCGGAGAGATCCCTACCAAGACCCGTCGGCCCAGGGCCGACATGACCTGATCTAGATTACGAAGGGCAGATATATCCGCTGGTCAAGAACTAGAGCACCACAGCCCTCCTGACTGCACCACCCCGGCCCATTGCCCCGGCGTATCTCCATCGAAGCAGTGAAAACCAAGCGGCATCCACTGGAGCAGCCGACTAGGCCACCGGATATGTGACCTGAAAGCACCAAATAAGGGCCCACACACGACACCTCGGACCACCGCGGCCTTTTTGGCCTTCCCCGGTGCTGCACTGCCACGCCGTTGCTCGTAGCCGAGTAAAGGAGCACAACATTGCCAACCATTACTGGATTAGAGAGCGAATACCTATAGTTGCGGCCTCGGCCCTCCATGGATCAGGATGCGCCGGCCAAATCCACCGCTAAGAGGAGCCTACGTCACGGATCGGGATGAACTGCACCAGGGGATCTGACGCGTGCGGCGCAGATCAACGATGGTGCATGACCGGCAACTGGAGAGATGGTGAGGGGAGGGAAATGGAGGAACGGACGGGAGGGCCCACCGCCGCCGTCAGCCCTCGTGGGCTCCTCCTCTCGTGGCGGATGGGTTGGAGCGACAATGGAGGTACTTTCTGGTTGGAGGCGGGGTAGCCTCCAGAATTGCTCAACCGAGTGACCCGGGAGGCAGTTCAACCCTCCCCTCGTTATTTTATTTTATTATTGTATAGTTGTAGAATATTTGTTAAATATGAGCAGCATCCATGCAGTAGTAAAAAAAGGCCCATTTGTCCCGGTTCCAGAGGCCCATTTGTCCCGGTTCTGGAACCGGGACTAAAGGGTCGTGACTAAAGCCCAATACCTTTAGTCCCGATTCGCCCACGAACCGGGACATATGGGGCTCCACATGACAGTTGCGGCTTGCCCTGGCAGGAGGGCCTTTTATCCCGGTTGGTAACACCAACCGGGACCAAAAAGCATCCATGCGTCCGTAGTTCAGGGGCTGGGGTTTTTGATTTTTTTTTGAAGGGGGGGGGGGTTTGGGGGTTTTGGACGGTTAATTTAGGGCTTTCATATATTGTGTTAGCTAGCTAATAGAGAGAAGTGTCCTCTCTTATCTTCGTGCTTGGTCGACGTTAGGTACTATACGTATAGAGAGAACTCGACACGCTAGCTAGTAAGCAAATGAAAGAACCATTAAGTACACAAGATCGTCATGAACATATATATATATATATATATATATATATATATATATATATATATATATATATATATATTCACAGAGAAGTGATCGACCTCTCTTTCTCCGAGAGAATGGTCGAACAACAAGTTTTCGTATATCTATCCGACACTACTAGCTACATATATATAATATAAGATCTCTTACAATTCCCTAATATCTAATGTCAAATTCCGCATGGTATTCTCCGGCTTTATTTATGACATGGTCAAGAAAGAATCCCGCCAATTCCTCTTGAATTGCTCGTTTGCGATCTTGTGGTAGGAGTTCATTCCGCATCTGCCACATCTAATTTGAAGAAGGGGGTCAATACATATATATGAATGAAACTCAACACAAATGATGGTAATAAAATAAAATTGTGAAAAATATTGCTTACACACTTCATATTGTTTTTTAGAGTAGCCCCGCTTAGAGGTCGTCGCGTTGTAGATGAACTTGCAAACGTAATATCCACAGTAATCATTCCCGGATTCCTGCCACAAGCACTTTACGAGAAATAGAGGTCAATCAAACTGATAATCAAGCATTATAAATGGTATTGATGAAACTAGATAGAATCAATGGGAGATGCGCGGAACTATCTATTAGTACTTACTTTCGGGTGTGTAAATCGCAGCTCCCTCGGCAGTCCTGGAGTTTTTGCGGTGAACTCTTTCCAAGCACTGCCAGACAAAGAAAACAATTACTTGATATAAGGAAATGAACAAAGTTGCCGATATGGTGCGATAATGATAACTTACTTCTCGAGCATTTTAGTCATGGCCGCATACTCCTCGGGATCTTTTTGTTTCGAGTCTAAGACGGTTACTACTTCCTGCTCAAGCTTAATCTCTAGGAGAATAAAGTGAAAGCTGCGCACGGATGCATGCGAACTCAATTACATTATTATAACCTCAAGTAATAAGGGAAACCGAATATGCAGAAGACAGTAACACTCACTTGAAGTTGTAAGGAAAGAGTATTTTCTCTTTGTTTTGATTTCGAAGCAACGATTATAGCAAGTTGGCATCGGTCTCTTTGGCATTAAATTTAACTGTTTATTCATCTATGAGATTTGTGTTAATGAACCCAATATCATAGATTTGTGCTTTTCTGCATTCGACGATCTTCAATCTGCATAATGTAGTGAGGATAATTATATATACATGCAATTAATGAAAGATCTGAGCTATATATAGAGTTAATTACAGAAGTAGTACTTACAGACAGTAGCAAGTGACGATTCTTTTATCGAGGGCCTTTTGATTGTAAAACTGGAAGACCTCCTCAAATGAAACAGACAACAAATCAATTCCAATGAGGTCGTGCTCCTCTTTAACTCTCAGCGACAAAATATCCTTCCCCGACTCGCTGCAGGTGTCCATGTACCACTCATGGAATCTTCGCATCATCGTTGTTAGAGGAGGATGACCAGGTTTGAAGAAAGGCTTCCCGTACCGGTATTTGAATTCGTCCACCTCTGCCATATCGAAATGTGCACTGTCGGGCAGCTAATCTGCAGGATTGGTACCGGGCACCATCCCCGGATGATTAGCGACGATATCGCTAGACACATTGAGCGGGGGGCACGATTGGTTTGCTTGTTCATCGAACACCTCATGTGCATAGGAGGTGAGTTAGATCACCACAAAGCCCTTCCCTCGCCGGCTAGAAAAAACAGAGCAGTGGAGTGCTCTGCTCTCTGGCGAAGGGATATATATAGGCAACTCATTGGTCCCGGTTCGTGGCTGGAACCGGGACCAAAGGACCCCCTTTGGTCCCGGTTCCAGCCACGAACCGGGACCAATGGTTGTGGGCTACGAGTGAGGCCCACTATTGGTCCCGGTTCGTGTCTGGAACCGGGACCAGAGGGTCCAGACAAACCGGGACCAATGCCCCACGAGGCCTGGCCGGCCCCCCTAGGCGCACGAATCGGGACGTATGCCCTCATGGGTCCCGGTTCGTGACTGAACCGGGACTAATGGGCTGGCTAGGCCTGACCAAAGCCCTGTTTTCTACTAGTGATGGTGCATGATGCATGTTAAGGTGAGTCTTTTTCCATGCATGATTGGTAGTGAGTTTGTCTAGTTGCATGTTGAGAGAATTATAGTTAGTGGGGATCAATTCTTTCGTTGTTTGTGTGTGTGATAGAATGGAAAAAGACAAATGAATATCTCATAAATAAGGCAATTCATGTCAAAATGGGAAAAGAGAGAATAAAAAAGATCAATTCTATTTTTATGCTGCCATTGACTAGAGACAAAAAAGATGAATTATCGCATACCATTAGTGCATACAAATGGGCCCATTGATCCTGGAAAAAACCCTGTGTTGAGTCAATTTCTGAATTGTTGGGTTAACATCCAATGGTCACCATTCTTTCTTGTTTCCTCTAGCCGCTCGCCTCCTGCTCACCTCCCTTCTTCTCCTTGGTTCTAAGGCATGCCTTGCTTCCACTCGCCGCACCATCCCTGCAATGAATTTTTGGTTGCTAAAGCATGATGAGCTCACGGATGGCTCCAAGTGACAGGTTCCTTCCCAGGTGCCGCATCCACCTATCATTATTGAGTGCCTGGGCGACAGAGAGCCCCTTTATCATGTTGTGGCTGAAGAGCTCCGGCTATGCCATGTCAAAGCTTGAAGAGTTCCTCCATGGGTCATGCCAGAAGGATGCCCAGTTCCCATCCCCAGGTGGATGATATGGACGCGCTAAAGAATGCCCTGACCTTGTTGTCAACCTATAGTGGAAGGCCAGCCGGAGCCATCATGCATGCAACGTCGAGCTCTGAGCCGCAAGGATGGTGATGATACCCAGGCCCCGAACTCTTTCGCCCTACACACCGCCTTCTAGTTGACAAGGCACTTGTATCCCAAAGCCTCCACTTTGCTTTCCCAAGGAAATCCCGGGTGCGCCTTATTATGCTCTTAGCGACCCACACCGGCATATCAATGGAGATCAGCTGAAAATTTGCAACTACGTTAGTTGTAAGTAACTATCATTAGTCATTACAGAACCAGTATATATGTCTTTTTGGCCTCTTTATGTTCCATTTCATTCATTTAATGTATTTTCAAACATCAAGTACTTCACGTGTAATTATATTTTTTTAGGTACTTCATCGTAATCGATGGCATATGGAGTATGTGGGCTTGGAAAGTTATCAATTGTGCTTTGCCAAATAATGTTGGAAGTAGGGTCTTGATTACAACTTGCATCGTGGATGTAGGGAAATCTTGTTCAATATATCGTAACGATCTTGTCTACGAGATGGAGGCACTTAGCAAGAAGAACTCTGAAATCTTATTTCTAAGAAGCATAGCTCGTCGAGGAGAAAGAGTGTCAGATTTTGAAGAAGTTTGTGGTAACATGTTGTTGGATATGTGTGATGGCATGCCATTGGCCATAATTGTTGCAGCCAACTTATTAGCCAGGAAATCTGAAGAAATGACAGAGCTGAAGATGCTTGGGAAATCTATTATATCATCAATGAAGCAATATCCCCACACTAAAGGAATGACAAAGATACTGCACATGAGTTTTGCTGATCTACCTCTTCCTTTGGGGTCTTGTTTTCTGTATCTTGGTCTTATTCCACAAGATTATACCATAAAAAAAGATCGTTTAATACGGTTATGGGGAGCTGAAGGATTCATCCCAAGAACAAATATAGAATGCTTGTGGGCAACTGGGGAGAGGTTCTTCAATGAGCTTATCAGTAGAAGACTGATTCAACCGGTGTTTGACTACACTGATGACCAAGCATTTGGATGTACCATTCATGGTGTGATTCTTGATTTCATCAGATCCATGTCCAGAGAAGAGAACTTTTCTACAAGGGCTGCAGAATTATGTTTTGGTCCATTTCCGTGTGACACCATTCGGCGGTTATCGCTCGACAGTAGTAATGAAGACGAAGTTGTCACCTTCTCTGCAAGCACCCCACACTTATCAAGGATGCGATCACTCATATTTTTCGAAGAAGTTAATGATGAAGATGACATGCATGTTCCTCTGTCCATAAGAGCTTCTGTGGATATTCTTTGGGGCTTCAAACTTCTGCAGGTGCTAGATCTAGAAGATAGAAAAGGGTTAGATGATCACCATCTGGTAGGCATTGGAGAATTGGTGCTACTGAGATACCTAGGACTGGCAGGGACTGGTATCAGGGAGTTACCAGAGGAGATCGGAGAACTGGAGCAGCTAGAGACCCTAGATTTGAGGCGGAACTGGTACTTTGGGATGACTTTGCCTGCATCTATTTTTAAATTGCAAAAGTTGAAGCATCTGCTGCTTTTCCTGCTTGATGTAGACATCGAGAGAATTCGGGTGATGCATGAATTAGAAGAAGCAAACAGTTTTGCCAGTGGAAGCAACTCACTTGGTATGGTGGTACAACTGCTGAGGGAGTCTGAATGCCTAAGGATACTAGATGTAAGGTTGGGTGCATCACCAGTAACCAATCTCATGTCTTTTTTCGATGAGGTGGTAAACTCCAAGCTCCACTCCCTATCTCTTAATTGTGAGGATTTTGATGATGAAGAGGTTTCCCTACTGGTGGATTCATGGGCGGAAGTCACAGCTCCACCAGAAAATAAATTTCAGCCCCCAAGATTTGAGCTCGTACTACTTGATCTTCCTCTCGGGCGAGTTCCACCTAATATGGGATCACTCTTTAGCCTTACCCACTTGCACATTCAACTTGAACAAGCAAAAGCAGAAGATTTCCAAGTCCTCGGGGGCTTGACTAATCTAGTCCTACTCAACTTGGTTGCAAAAAGTTGTTTCCTAGAAGGAATCAGGTTCATCATCAAGAAGGGTACCTTTCTGCATCTGAAGGTGTTTTCTTTAATAATCCGGGATAGCTGGATGGGCCTGGAGTTCAAAGAAGGATCCATGCCGCAGCTTCAAAGGCTTTGGCGTACTCTTGGAGTGATAACAGCCCGGGATCGATTTGAATATCTGGATATTGGCACCGAGCACCTCACATGCACAACAGTCCATGTGACGATCAATTGCACAGATGCTACTTATTCGCAGGTGTACGCCGCAGAAGCTGCCATCAGATCCAAAATATCTGAACCCACGTTAGTATTGAGCAGAATCAATGAAACAGGTATGAAGGACGAAGGGCAACTTTCAATACAACAAGATGAGGGCCACTCACTAGACTTGCACAAAGATGATGACGACAAGATATGGAAGGCCTGGGAGAAGATAGGAAAAAGTAGCTTGCAATCAATACGGGAAAAACGTGTGTTGCCTAGTGTTTTTCTCTAAGCAGATTGTTATTTCTCGGATACTTGGTTTAGCAGATGGTAAACAAGTAGACCCCCAAAAATACACATGGCAACACGAGGGCCCTTGGCTTAGTCCACCATTAGCCGATAACAGCCCAAAAAACACACGGCTTCCAACAAACACTCAATATATTCTACCAAAAACACCAGGCTTACACGAGTCTCGACGAAGCCCCTGGAATTTGAGCATGCACTCCAAGTTGATCGCTACCGACGAATGGTAGGACTTAACTTTGGAAGATATCCACAAACTGTGAAGATGATGAGATGTGTAAGTGGTACCTTTTCCGAGCAAAGTGAATGTCAAGCTCTATATGCTTAGGGCATTTCTAACCAATCCCCCAAAAGTTAATGGAGTATCCGGCGGAGTAAAGTTAGTAAAGTAAATTTTTACTCCACTAACAGTGGCGGCACCTAGTCGATCCCCTATAGTTAGTGGAGTAAAAATAAAATTGTGTAAATTTTGTGTCCTAGCCGCACGAGCTTCAAACACTACATATTACATATCTTAAAAACATTCAAATTAAAACATGCATAGCATAACCGTCATAACATAAAGTTTCATCATCGCGTTTTTCAAATTAAAACATTCGAAGTTCACCCAAAAGACATCACTTCAAACACAATGTTTAATCCAAAAACCACCATAGACATACCATGCATATGTTGTGGATCAAGCCAACCAATGGCATGCACCACCACCCCCTCGGCCACCACCACTCAAATGATGTCGTCGGTGAAGAAATCAACTCCACCATCCTCTCAGCCACCATGACCACCGATGTCCTCTCGGCCATCACCATCGTCAACACCGCCATCCTCTCGGCCACCACCATACACATCATCACCACCACCACCCCCTCGGCCACTACCAACATTCCGAAGAGAGGCTTCCATGATGTTTCCATGAGTGAGCTCCCAATACTTTCTTGTGGTTTCATCCATTGTGTTTGGATTCATGAACATGATAGCACGTTCTCCGCCTTATTTGCATCACGAATCCTCTCCATCTCAAGTGCAATCCTACGCTCCTCCGCCTTCAACTTTCTCTCTTCGGCGGTTGACTTGGTCTTCCATTTCTCATCCTCCAATGCCTTGAGCTCATTACACCTCGCCATCTTACCTTCTTTGCATTCGTTTGCCAACATCTTCTTGGTATCGATCATTTCCACAAGTTCTTCTTTATCAGTGCCACCGAATGCATTTCCTTTTTTTTCTTACGCAATCTTGTTTCCTTCTGGTCTATTGTTGGACTCTTCATCAATCTCGTCGTCCTCCTCAACGGAAATGCTCAACCTTGATCTCTTTGGAGTGGTCTCTGCGATTCTGTGGATCCACTTCTCGTTTTTGCATAGCTCTTTTGTAGCAATGATGCAACGTGAAGGGCTTGTGACCAAACTTGGTGTTTCAATGCTTGAATAGTTCTTCTATCTAGGGGCCATACTCCACCACTTGCACACTGCTCGGTGGTGCATGATTCACTTGGTTGATGCAGTCGGACCATCGGCTGCATTGGTCATGAATGGTGCTCCAACGATACCAAGGAAAACCTTGAGTACGGCCTAATCGCAGATACACGGAGTTGTTATAGGGGTCGGTAATTCTCTCCCAAAACATGGTCTTGGTTTGATCCGTTCCGATCGTTGCATCCGTGGAGATCGCACACCAAGCATCGCAAGCACAATATCCTCCTTCTAGTTGTAGTTTTGGGTGCGGCACCTTGGCACCTTCATGCTAGCTTCATTCACCTCCACAACCTCCTCTTCCTCGGCCACCATCTCTTTGGCCTCCTCTTCCCCAATCACCTCTTACTCCATGTCTTGTGTGGCCTCCGAATGATCAAAAAATGAGTCACAGTTGAGCTCATCAAGTACAACAGCGGCCGAGGACTACAAGGAGGCGAGGAACTCGGTCGTGTTCATTTCCGCACTACAATAAACAAAGCAAACACGACCAACAATCACTACCGGCCACCACCAATCACTATCGGATACCAACAACATGCGAGGTTTTTGTTTTTACCTTGTAGGCATTTCATCGAGCACTAGGCGGTCATGATACTTGTTGTCGGCTGCGGCAGCCGCTCGCGCCGGAGTAGTTGCACGAGGAGCCGGTCTAGGACAAGGCGCCACTTTGGCCTTCTTCATATTCTTCTTGGCGGGCGCATGGGCGAGCGCCGACGCCGCCGTCGTCGGCTTTCGAGCTTGTTTGGTGCCGACGGGTGCAGCGGGAGGGCGGCGGGCCGTTTCCAGAGAGGCGGTGGCCACCCAGAGGCCATTGGGGCGGTTGGAGGAGGAGCTTGGACACGGTGTTTTTCTTTCATTCCCAAACTCTTTTCGGCGGCAGTGGGGCGTAGCATCTCCGGCAGCGGGATACAAGGCGGCACACGGTGGGAGAAAGAGAGAGGCACTAGTTTTACTAGGCCGCCGCAGGAGTGAGTTAATTTTAGAAGATTTGGGAGCATATTGAGAGTTGGAGTAAAATGTTTACTCCAGTAAGCCGGATAGGGGATCAGCTAGTTGTGCAATAAGGGAGTATAACCAAAATTTTACTCCCTTATGGCCTTTTAGGGATCGGTGAGAAATGCCCTTAGTCAGGTGATGCTAAACTAGATTGGATAATAAGTAGATGTCATCAACTTTGTCACATTAGAGAATAGTAGCACTCAAAATCGGTTGTCAAAGCTCTTGCAATAGTTAGCGAACCCAGCATGATTCGAGGATGAGCGGGGATTAGGTTTAGGGATGCTAATACGTCTCAAAAGTATCTATAATTTTTTGATTGTTTCATGTTACTGTAATATCACTTTTGAATATTTTTATAGCAATTTATATTTTTTTTCTGGACTAATCTATTAATTTTAAAGCCCATAGTCGGTTTTTATTTTCTACATCTTTTGGTTTTATAGAAAATCACTATTTACGGAGCATAAAATATTATGAGGATTTTTGGCGATTTTCTCAGAAGTATCCAAAATGCAATGGAAGAGGCCTCGGAGCCACCCAAGGCCCCAGATGGCTAGGCGGCACGGCCTGTGGGCCACCCGTGTGGCGGGGTCGCCTAGGAACCCCTGCAACTCTTTACAACCACTTTTCGTGATTTTTTATGTCTCCATGAGTTCCTGTTGAGGGAAGATTTAATCTGGAGGCCTGTTCTGGCACCCTACCGGAGGGGGATTGCATTACCACAGCTATCTTCATCAACCTTTTTGCCACCATGACCATGTGTGAGTAGTTTCCTCAGGACCTTGGGTCTAGAGCAGTAGTTAGATGGCATCCTCTCTTCTTTGTGATTCAATACGGAGTTTCTGTGCGCTGCTTTACATGATCGGGATCCATATGATGTAAGGGAAACGCTTTGTCCCAAAGGTCTGATATATTCCAACCGCCGGACTAGTCCAGAGCCATTGATTTCTCTTTCATCACACGACTGAGACTTTCCTACAAATCTTGTATCAACTGCCCGTTTTCCACGTACAGAAACTCCCATGTCTCCACTAATCTCGCTGCCCATTACGTAAGCAATAATTATCCCGCAACCAATGGACGGAGAGATTTATCTCCCATGTCTCCCAATCCACAGCGCCATTTTCTCCTCTGTAATGCATCATGGCCTCCGCTGTTTCCGATCCACGGCTCCACCGAGCTCTGGATACATGGCGTTGCCCGCAACATTCTTCTCTCCTGTGCCGCCCCAATTTTTCTCCAACGCCCCAACCCGATGAGCCCGCATATTTCCGTGTTGGAGCGCCACCCTCTCAGTAGGTGGCCGTGATGCTCATCACCAGCCAACAGTGTCGTCCCCTCACCAGGCAATCGGAAAGATCAACAGCGGCGTGGATCAGCAACTGACCTTTTTCGCTGGTCTTTTATGCCTCATTCATAGTCTTGTTTGTCTGGAGTCGATGGCAGTAGGCGTGACAAATTGCACAAAATATATTGATATTGCATTTGTATGGTGCTTTCTAAATTTCCATGCTTCATATATATCATGCTTGTGCTTCTTTCCCGTGTACGATTTGCTTCATATATATCATGCTTGTGGTTCCTCGTTGTGTACAATTTGCTTCATATTTTTCTCCATACTTGTGCTTCCACATTATCGTAGTTTATTCCGTATGTTTCATACTTTTGCTTCTACGCTGTGTTTACTTTGCTCCATTTTTCATGCTTCATATTAATTGTATTGTTGGTGTTCTTTTTGTATTTAAATCAAACAACACGTGCACCACACATTTCTGTGGCGTCAAGAACATGGTTTGCTACGGTGAGCATAACATGGCGGTTGATGGTGGACATGACGTGGGGCATGAAATCGAGCATCTTTGTGCTTTTGCTTGGGGGAAAAGATTAATTATGGATTATGAAGCATGGTTCATAGCGCTCGAAGCATGACTTTTGATTGATGGAAGCAAATTGAGCAGATTCGTATTTCTTGGAAACATGTCTCTGATGTGCTTGAAGCATTTGTAGTCATGATAATGGTTTTTGTTTTAATGGAAAGAAGGTCTTGTTTGGTTAGAAGCAATTCTCTAGTCGACTGAAACAAGATTTTGAAGTAAAAAAAAGTCAATTCCATGAGAAACAAATTTGTATTGAACGAGCATGTAAGCTAGTCATTGTTAGACGGAAGCATGCTTAATTCATCGTGGAAGAAAATTCGAGCACTGCAGGGAATACAAAGCAACACATTGACAACATGTTTGAACAACTTTGATTAAGCAAACCAATGAAAGAGGAAACTCATTTTGGAAGTGAACTTAAATAATAATGTAAACACCGTCGCATTGGACACAAGTACATGTCATATTGAAGCACATATCAGGACTAATGGAAGTATTTCTTCTCTGGATGGAAGCACGTGGTATAAATATGACTATATCGAGCCAAATTTCCTCTGCACTGGAAGAAAATTATATGAAGCTTTTCCCCCTTTGGTTTGATAGATAAAAGCAAATTTTAGTTACACTTTGCAAAATTCTGAAGTTTTCTTAGATCGAAGCAAATTTAAGATACGCTGGATATAAACTTTAGTATCAGTAGAATCAAATTTCCCTGTTCTGAAGTATGAGAATATGGGAGAAAAATAGTACACGAAATAAACAGAATTGTGGTTTCAGCCTCCCGTGATTTTTGGTGCAGCCTGCCGTGATTTTTGGTGCAGTTAGGCTGAGGAGCAGATCACGTGAAAATTTAGTAGACACATACTAAGCCAACGTGATTTTAGGCTGCAATTAGTTGCACGAAGCAAACACATGGAAGCATGCTCATGTTGTAAGTACTAATCCAACGAACAGAACGAACATAATCTAACGGTGTTCCACTGGTCCTATGGAAGCGCTAGGATCAGTAGTCTGATGCCTAGTAGTTCCCATGATGTAATCGGTGTTGTGTTTGTTTGGATATGATTAATCGCCACTTTATGATCAGATCATTTATTGAATTGTGTTAAATCTTTTATGAGTTCTTTGCTGCATAATTAAGTAGTTGCATAAGCTATCCAGTCTATTTGTCTACTTTGGCCATGTTTGACGTCTATTTGTCTACTTTGGCCATGTTTGACAGATAGTTTTTCAAAGGGAGTTGTGTACAGTAGTAGGTTCAATCTTGCGGTGATCCATCACGATGACATAAAGGGAACGAGTATGTATTGTATTATGAGAATAAAGCGATGGTATCTTTATGACATTTGGATGATAGTTTTACTGTTTACATTATGTCATCATGCTTATTGTAGTACTCTTGATTTGATCTTAAACATCTTGCTCTGCCATTAGGTACATCTTCTATATCTAAATAACTAGCCACACTAACATATTTCTCTTAACATGCAAGCATGCCACATCATCAAGCAACATGCATGATAAAAGACCCACCACAACATGCAATTAAGCATAGAAAAATGTCCATCTCAACATGCAAGCATGCATGCGATGTTTAATAAATATTTTACAATACATTAATCAAACACAATAAAGCATATGGGTTTGCAGTTTTAGTTTTCATATTATTATTCTAAATATTCACGTTCCATACAATAAAATCATCAAATTATATTGGAAATATTCCCACAACAACATGCGGGATATCATCTAGTTTGTTGAAGAGTGGCAGAATGAAGATTTTTTTAGATAAAGCATAGCTTTGTAAAACTTAATGATGCAGAGGCAAATCACCCGAAACACGTTCAGCCACATGGGCTGGTACATCAGACTCCCATTCCATATAATGTTAGGTTGATACAAATGACCAAGGCTAGCTAATTCATGTGCGACACAGTTTGCACTATGACGGCAACATGTAATTTGGATATGTGTGAACCAAAAGATAATAGGTGCCGGAAGACTTCAAAGGAATACATTTTTAGGGTGCCATTATTGAGACGGGACTTGGGCCACACTTGCCAGCTTATATCAAGTCTTTATTTCCTCAAAAAAAAATTCAAGTCTTTGTATTCTGTAGAGCCGGCTTAATTTAACAAATTGGTTTGGTAATGATTATATGACTAATCTATCTCCGAGCAACTTGTTTCGTTGCCTAAAAAATAATGCAAGACGATACCAACTGCAAAGACTTCGCTACAGGTTGTATTGGCTGATATCAATCGTCCTGTCTCAGCGGAGCTGTTCTGTAGTTGCAATAATATGTGTTATCTTTGAAAGCGATGAACCAACGACGAACGACCTGCCACTGTCAAATTATGTATGCAAAGATAACCTAAAACTAAGCTACTGGTGTAGGAGCTTGTGAAATTTCATAGATTGTGGCATAACCAAGCTACTCCTTTTCGAAAAATAACCAAGCTACTACATGACAGACGCATTACGGAATTATAAATGTGCACGTCACGGTGTACATGACGCGTACACCAAGCTAATCATACATGGCTTGTATACAATAATACGTATGCCGAGTCACGGCGTGTGGTAGCGCGCCGGCCGGCCTGTCCTTGACTGGATCGTAGCTATCTTAATCTGCAACTGGCAATATTTTGTAAAGAGTGCCGGCTAAGGGAAGCTCTCGATCTGTCCCAACCAATGGATGGAAGGGGAAGACTTGACGACTTCACATTTTTCAATGTACTATTTCTGATATGCGACCCACAATTGCTTGAAATTGCATTGTCAGATTACAAATCCACACCTCAACTTTGAGGAATTGTCATCAACTCGCTTCCACTATAGCCCATCTTATTTTATGAAATTCTTCATTGGGCCCCTTTCCTGAACGAAAAAGATAGTACTCCCTCTGTTCTTTTTACTCCACATATAAGATTTTGCTAAAGTCAATCTTTGTAAACTTTAATCAAATTTATAATAGAAGATATCATCTATAATATTAAAGTTATATAATTAATATTATGATGCATCTAATAATATTCATTTGGCATTTGTGAATGTTGTCATTTTTCTTATAAACATGGTCAAACTTTATGAAGTTTGACTTCAGACAAATCTTATATGCAAAGAAAAAAGAAACGGGGGGGGGGGGGGGGGGTACGTACTTTAACGCCCCTAGATATCCATATGGGTTAAATAGCCACGGAGAAAATTGCATTTACATCTCCACATGATCAAAACTCGATAACACCAGGGAATAACACGACAGACAGTTACTCATACCATCATCATCAGAAGCATAGGTCACAACCACAAAAACACTCTGGTTTGTAACTGCAGAAGCCAGGCCAAGCAACCCGTGAAGGATGGCATGCCATTCGTCGGACATGGAATGAAGTGCGGAGAGCAAAGACTGTTATTTTTTCTTTTTTGAGGGGGAAAGCAAAGACTGTCACCGGCTGCAAAATTTGTAGAGGGAGAGCGTGTCTCGTAGCAGGCTCGTTCGGCCGCTTCTTTTTTATGTTGACGCTCGGTAGGAAATGGAAAATCATATTTCCCGCCCATAGCATGGAATACAACAGATTTCGAGGTACGTCTCTATAATAGTGGGCTGGGTACTTGACTTGTTCCCCCTAGACCAGGCCCATCACATGGAAAGAGAAAACCTAGATTTGAATTAATAAAATAAACTCACCCTACATAACATACCCAACTCTTATTGGTTCAGGGTTTTCCGTTTTCGAAGACTAGTTAAATAGGCCGATTCTGGAACCCCAAGGATTGATGGTATATGAATATGGAAAATATAAGATTTCTGATCCTATCGTGAAAAGACAGGGAACAGTCAAAATATAGTTCTTATGGCCTGTTTAAGAAAAATACATTCCAAGCACAAGAATTACTTTCTTTATGGGGTACACTTTCTCTTTGTGGTATTCTACCGCTTGCCTGCTTCTAGTCCAAAGATGAAATCCTTAGTAATAGTTGGTAGTATTCGCCCTTTTTTAATAATAGTATCCGCCGTCAAATCCCAGGGCTCAATCTTGGATAGGCGGTGGAAACTACCAAGTCCCAACATGGGTTTCGGTTTTGGAGCATTCTAGAAAGTACTTTTTTCTAGCTCTGCTCTTCCTTTTTTGGGTTTTATCTAGCGATTTAGCATTTTTTTGTTTATTATCTATTTTAATCCTGCTTGTCTTGTATTTTTTTCACTTTGTATTGTAAAATTCATCAATAGTTTTTTAAAAATCGTGAACATTTTCAAATTACGATTTTTAGATATTTCTGAACATTTCTAAAGTTACAAATATTCAAAAGCGCATGAACAAGTTTTTATTTTACCCATCTTTATGAATATTTAAAAACATCGATGAAGAAGTTTTGGTTTCACCCATCTTTTCAAAAATATAAAAAGGTACCTATTTTTTCTGAGCCAGCAACTATAGAGGTGTACATAGCAGCAACAGTAGCAGAGGCGAGGGAGAAAAACACAACCGAAACCAAAGCGTGGGCAACCGAGCTAGGCAATTGGGTTGCGGCCCACATAGCCCCCGCATCGGCGTTTTCCCCTCCATTCCAGACTAAAGAAATGGATGGAATAGGAGCACCCTGGAAAAATGGCATCGATGATAAACCGCTACCAGTTTTCAACAAATCTGGAAAAAGAATCAGAACTGTGTCGGCCCAACATAACAACATGATGTACGATTTGTATCGGGAGAATACTATTCTTCGCTACAAGTGAAGGATAGAAAATTCCAAATTTCCTGAGTTCATTTACATACAAGCCTGGTTTCGGACGGACCCTTGTGTGGCACCATCTTCTGCCAAGATACGAGAGCCATTTTTGCAGAAACCTCTCAGGCTCGTTTGAATGCATGGATTTTTTGAATCAACATGCTTAGCGATGACATCCGAGCTCAGCTGACACTCGGAAGCACACCAAAATCACTAGTTAAGGAGTACTCGTTGCAAAGATCACTCCCACCTTCCCAGGTTGCGCCAAGTGGGGTGTCGTGGGAACTAGTCTGACAGTAAGAAATAGGGGTACGTATGAGAAGGCGAGGCCCTAGCTACGGCGAGATTGTACATGCAAGGTTTACGAGTTCAGACCCTTCTCGGAGGAAGTAACAGCCCTACGTCTTGGTGCCCGGAGGCTTGGTCGATTGGAATATGCGTGTTACAGGTGGTGCGAACCCCTGTGCCAGTGGAGGGGGTGGCTTACATAGAGTGCGCCAGGACCCCAGCCAGCCCACGTTATCAAGGGTTCAATGTACATTAAGATGGGACGTTACTGGTAATGCCATTAGTAAAGATATATAAATGATCATAAAGTCTACGGAGTGAACGCCTGACGTTGCTATACTAAGTGATTTTAGATCTTCTGTACTCCGAGTGGTTTCTGGTATGGTCGAATGATTGTATTCTGGTCGAATGGAATTGGGTTATCCGAGTGGAATCTTTGGTCGAGTGGGTTGCACTCTGAGGTTATTTCAGTCGGTAAAAACTGTTATACTTCGAATGTCCTTGACTCTAGGGTAGTGTCCTTGGGGAGGGTCATAGGTCAAGCCTATTACCCTACCCTAGGTACATGTCTTCGTCATTAGCCCCCGAATGGATCGAGGTTTGAGTGGAGATGGGGTTGGAGATGGTTCCGACTCAATTTTTATGCTTCAGAGGCATTCTTCCAGAGTCAGTGTGCCACACACAAACTCCAACTTTATTTTCAGTCGCCTTGATCCATTCAGAGGTGGTGGCACAAACTCCAGTGAACTTAGCTGATAAGCTTTGGTGTTGGCATAATATCTTCAGCGCGATTGGTGGTACTGCAATTCTCGGATCTCACGGAATTCGAAATTTGGAGAAGCGCGCGGGACAGAGAGAGCCACAATAAACGGAGCGGATTAGGCAGGGACGCCTCGATCCTCGCGCCACCTTTTTCTCCACGTATCGAGCGCACGACTGCTGCGGGATTTGACAGGATTGCTTGGGCCCACGCGTCAGTCACTCGGAAACAGGCCCATATAAGGCGTCAGGGCCGGTGTATCCTGCACAGTGCTCCTTATTCCCTCTCCTCTTCCTCTGCTTTTCCACCGCATCCACCTCCACCCTCCACGCTGCCGCCCCGCCCGAGCGTAGCCTGCTGCGTTGGCGAAGGACAAGACGGTGGCGCTAGAGCGCGCGAAGAAGGCGATGGCGAAGGGGAAGGGCAAGAAGACGAGTCGGGGTGGATCGTCGTCGAGATCTGGTCTGCCGCCCGGCTGGATCCAGGGCGACTGGATTCGGTCCACGATTGAGCAGGAGGATCTGCAAGATCTGGTCGAAGGAGGCCTGATTGAGCATGATTCTTGGAGGCTTCTGGGGAACGAGACCGAGCCGCGGCCGCAGGAGGGTGAGTGCGTCCTCCTTGTGACTCATGTTGACCGCGGTTTCTCTCTGCCTCCTCATCCTTTTTTCCAGGGTTTTCTGAACTTTTTCGGGGCCCAACTCCATCATTTTTCTCCCAGCACAATCACATACCTTGCCACCTTCGTGTCGATGTGTGAGATTTTTCTGGGTTGTCGACCGCACTGGGGTCTCTTCAAGCACATCTTTACTTGCCGCTCTCAGTCTGTGAAGAAGGCTAGTCTGAGTGATGAGAGGACACAGGTGATCCAAATGTGTGGAGGTTTAGGGATCTAGATGAGGGGGAAGAGTGCTTTTCCACCTATGACTCTCCCCGATTCGGTTAGAGGGTGGCAGTCGACCTGGTTTTACTGTAAGGACAAACCGACCCCGGGTCAGTCGACTGGCCTTCCTCCCTTCACCATGGAGCGAGTCCAAAAGCCCACTTCTTTGAAAGTAACTTCAGTAGAAAAGGTGGAGGTGAACATGTTGGTCGAACGGGTAGTCCAACTTGTCCACGATGGCGTGACTGACATGGACCTGCTCGAGGTATTTCTCAATCGACGTATCCAGCCACTCCAGGCCCGCGATCACCCTATGTGGATGTACTCGGGTATTGAAGACACCCCTCGGATCCATCCAGAAGAAGTGGCTGAGGAGATGGTGGCGCAATGGTTGCAGATCATTACGGGAAACAAAGACAACCCCAGGGGGTCCAGGAGAGTTCCACCACTCGACAACGCCAACAAACCAGACAAGGTCTGACCTTTACTGATGAGTGTCTTTTATTTGATTTGCAATTGTTGTTGGATCTGATTAACCCTTGTTCAATTCCTTGCCTCACAGATTTATACTGACATGTACTCAATGCCGAACGGAGAACAAGACCAGGAAGGAGAAGCAAGCGGAGGTGAAAGTGGCGACTGGCAATCTGATGGAGAAGAAGAGGAGGAGAGCGAGGACTCAAGCAGTGGTGAGGAAGTCGACTCACTGCCTCGCTCCGAAAAACGTTCCAAGCAGACCCATGATCCAGCAAGTGTTCGTGGCAAAGCGATTGCAGCGAGCACTTAGACTTCAAAGCGCACTTTGACATCTTCCCCAGCACCGACTCAAAAGGCCTCGAAACAACCCAAGGTCTCACCTTCAAAGGCCCGGAAGGCCTTGCCAAAGATCAAGGTTGACGTCCCTGTTGCCTCCGCGTAAGTGTCTTGTTTTCACCCTTTGCTCAAGGACTCTTGTTGTCGACTCATTCTATGACTTGACCGAGTGAGTTCTGAAACCTGTAGTGCTGCTACTTCGGGGACTTCTATTTACAGAGACGATGATGAAGAGGAATGTCGTGGTATTCTCACGGGGGGGGGGGGGGTGCAAGACGACAGATGCCACAAGGTGGCTTAGTGTGAGGGCAAGACCGCCGCTGGTAGGCCTGGGGGCGGGTATGCGAGTAGCACGCGCTAGTTTACCCGGGTTTGGGGCTCTCCGGAGAGATAATACCCCTACTCCTACATGTCTGAGTATATCTGGTATATCTGGTACAGAGTTGCTCCACTAGTAGGAAAAGGGGCTTTTACACCGGTTCATAAGGGCCTTTAGTCCCGGTTCTGGAACCGGGACTAAAGGGTCGTGACTAATGCCCTAGCCCTTTAGTCCCGGTTCTTACACGAACCGGGACTAAAGGCCGTCCACGTGGCCGGTGCGGGGAGCCCAGGCAGGAGGGCCTTTGGTCCCGGTTGGTGCCACCAACCGGGACCAATAGGCATCCACGCGTCAGCACCTGGCAGGAGCTGAGGTTTTTGTTTTTTTGAAAGGGGGTGGTTTAGGGGTTAATTTAGGTGTTTCATATATTGTATTAGCTAGCTAATTAATAGAGAGAAGTGTCCTCTCTTATCTCCGTGCTTGGTCGACGCTACGTACTATATACGTATGGAGAGGACTAGACACGCTAGCTAGTAATCAAATGAAGGAAACAGAAGATCGTCATGAACATATGCATACAGAGAGAAGTGATATCGACCACCTCTCCTTCTCCGAGATATTGGTCGAACAACAAGTTCTCGTATATCTATCCGACACTACCGGCTACATATATACAATAATTATCTCTTACAATACAATCTCCTAATTATATTGTAGGAACACAGGGTCCACATAGTACTCTCCGTTTTCAGCGATCACGTGGTCAAGGAAGAATGCCGCCAATTCCTCTTGAATTCCTCGCATACGATCTTCTGCTAGGAGTTGATCCCGCTTCCGAAAAATCTAATTTGAAGAAGGGGGTCAATACATATATATATGAATAAATGAAACTCAACACAAATGATGGTAATAAAATAAAATTGTGAATACTATTGCTTACGCACTTCATATTGTTCTTCAGTGTAGCCCCGCTCACAGGTATGGTAGCGGATGGACTCGCAAACGTAGTATCCACAGTAATTATTCCCGGGTTGCTGCCACAACCACTTTACAAGAAATAGAGGTCAATCAAACTGATAAGCAAGCATGCTAAATGGTATTGATCAAACTAGCGCTTGAATCACTAGGAGATGCGCGGAACATTCTACTATAGTACTTACTTTCGAGTGTCTAAATTGCAGCTGGTTCGGCAGTCCCGGGGCTTTTGAGGTGAATTTTCTCCAAACCCTGCCAGACAAAGAAAACAATTACTTGATATCAGGAAATGAACAAAGTTGCTGATATGGTGGATAATGATCGATTTAACTTACTTCTGGAGCATTTGAGTCATGTTCGCATAGTCCTGGGGATCTTTTCGTCTCGAGTCTAAGACGGTTACTACTCCCGGCTCAAGCTTAATCTCTAGGAGAATATAGTGGAAGCTGTGCATGCATGCATAAGTCATCAATTACATTACCATAACCTGGACTAATAAGGGAAACCGAATATGCAGAAGACAGTAACACTCACTTGAAGTTG